>NC_141147.1:136199523-136350594 GCF_053477565.2 Lygodium microphyllum
CAAGTCAGCAAGAGGAGATCCTAAAACAAGTAAACAAAATATTGGAAAAATGGTTAGTTCAACCTAGCTCTTGTCCATATTGCTCTCCAGTCTTACTTGTTCAAAAGAAAGGCAGTTCTTTTTGTATGTGCATAGACTACAAATCTTTGAACAAGATCACAATCAAGAATCGTTTTCCTATCCCAAGGATAGATGATATATTGGATAAGTTGCAAGGGGGTAGTATCTTTAGTCGTATTGATCTCAAGAGTAGCTATCATTAGATACGGATAGCACCTAAAGATGTTCATAAGACAACTTTTCGTACAACGTTTGAACTATGCAAGTTCTTAGTCATGCCGTTTGGTTTGACTAATGCACCCGCCACATTCAATCGAATGATGGAGAGAATTTTTAGACCTCACTCAAAGTTCAAGGTGTCTTCTTTGATGACATTCTAATATTTTCACGGTCTGAAGAAGAGCATAGAAAACATCTATCTATTGTTTTTCAAGAGCTTTGCAAGCATAAACTACAGGTCAATGCTAAGAAGAGTGAATTTTTCCTTTCGAAATTTCATTACTTGAGCCATATTATTTCTCACAGTTTGGTGAGAATGGATCCTGAGAAGATTCGAGCCAGTGTTGAATGGCCTACACCTACTATTGTACATGAAGTTAGAAGTTTCTTGGGCTTATGTTCATACTACAGGATGTTCATACGAGGTTTTGCGTATGTGGCATCTCCTCTACATGACCTTACTAAGAAGCGAATGCCTTTTTACTGGGGATCAAGGCAACTACAAGCCTTTAAAACAATTAAGTTCCTTGTAACTCAAGAACTAGTTCTCATAGTTTCGAATTTTCAAAAACCTTTTGAAGTTCACTGTGATGCTTCTGGGGATTGCATTGGAACTGTGCATAACCAAGAGCATCATGCAATAGCATTTGAGAGCCAACGTCTCAAGGATCATGATCTACATGCTCCAGTATATGAGAAAGAGCTTATGGTGGTGGTACATGCTCTTTAAGTATGGAAACACTATTTACTTGGTGCAGATTTTGTTATTAAAATAGATCACCAAAGTTTGAGATACTTTCTCACTCAGATGAAGCTCTTATAGAAACAAATGCGTTGGGAAAATTTCTTATCTATGTTTCACTTTCAAATCCTTCACAAATTTGGAATTAAGAATGTGGTAGCAGATGCTCTATCACGGTGACCTCAAGTAAATGCAATCACAACTGTTTATCATAACGAGTTCATGGATTTACCCAAAATGTATGCAACTGATTTTGACTTCTCAACCATATGGAATTAGCTTAACTTAGGTCAGTCGATTACACCTTACTCAATTCAAGCTGGTTATTTGTATAATCATAAAGCAATTTGTGTAGCATTACCATTGCAACAAAAGGTAATGGATGAAGCACATACATCTCCATATGTTGGACATCGAGGTATTCTACCCACTACTCAAGCATTGGAAATATATTTATTTTGGCCCACTCTTAGATGTGACATTGAAAGATATGTCCACAAGTGCAAGATATGTCAAAAAGTAAAGTATGACATGTATAAACCACCCGGTCTACTAAAGCCATTACCTAGTCCTTCCCAATGAGCCTTGGGAAAGTATAGCCATGGACTTTATCATGAAGCTTCTGTTGGAAGAGAGCGGGACAAACAGAGTGGAGCGGAAGATGAACCTCAGCTCATTATTATTATTCTTCCATTATTTTTCCATCATACTAACTGAAAGAGACTTACACACAAAGGTATGACTAACCAAGACTAACTATGGTTAAGTCACTGACTACACTGACTTATTGAATGTCATACACATGTACAGCTATATCCAACTAATGTCGGTCACACACATAAAGATAGACTGACTAAAGAGTAATAGGAGCTTGATATTATAACACTCCCCCTCAAGCTCAAACCATCTGATAAACTCCAAGTAGCTGTCTGAAATATATGAACTTTTCTTTACCAAGAGACTTGGTAAATATATCTACTATCTGGTCTTTAGTCTTCACATGAATCAAGTCAATCTACCCTGTAAGAACCATTTCTCTGATTAGATGGTAGTGAACCTCAATATGTTTGGACCTAGCATGATAGATAGGATTGCTAGCCAACATAACACTGCTGAGGTTATCACAATGCAATCTCAACTCTGCTTTCCAGCTGTATTCCCAAGTCTTTCAACAGTTTCATCAACCAAACTGCTTCGCAAGCCGCTAAGGCAACTCCTCTGTACTCAGCTTCTGTACTTGACAATGCAATAGTAGGTTGTTTCTCACTCATCATATTGTTGTCCAATCCAAATGCATAACCACTGGTTGACCTCTTGTCTCATAGGCACAACCAGCCCAATCAGCATCAGCAAACCTTGTCAAGTCAAGGGATTTTCCATATGCATAAAACAACCCATAATCTGTAGTATCCTTTACATATCTCATGATCCTCCCAATTGCATCTAAATGTGGTTTGCTAGGCTTCTGTATGAACTGACTAATCATTCCCACTGCATAACATAAGTTGGGACGGGTAATAGTCAAGTATATCAAGCTATCCACTATCTGTCGATACATGGTCACATTCTCTATGTCATTCCCAACATCAATTTGTAGCTTAACATTCTTCTCTAGGTGCGTGTTTCAGTCCATATAAAGCCTTTTTCAGCTTACATACATGTGTAGGAAAGTCCGGGTGAACATAGCCTTCAGACTGCTCCATATATCTTCCTCAACCAAATCACAGTTCAAGAAAGCATTCTTGATGTCCATTTGCCATCATTTCCAGCCTTTGCATGTTGCCAAAGGAATGACAGTTCTGACTATTGCCATTTTAGTCACCGGACTAAAAGTCTCCTCATAGTCAAGGCCATATTTTTGTGCATACCCTTTTGCAACCAACCTGGCCTTATGACGTTCTAACGAACCATCTGACTTGCACTTAACCTTGTACACCCATTTGCAGCCAATGGGGACTTTTCCTTCAGGTAACTCAACCAATTCCCATGTCTCATTTTCAGCAAGGGGCATACTCTTCATCCATGTTAGCACACCAGTTATCATCTGTAACTGCATCATCAAACTTTGTAGGTTCTTTGTAACCTGTCACATTAGCCATATATGCATAATGGCAAGTTGAATAACTAGTGTATGTAAACCTGTAAATTATTTTTCTGACTCTCTCAGATCTCCGTAACTGTGTCTCACTATGATCTTGCCTCTCATGAGGCAGTACATAACGACTCTGCCTTGCTCCTGGTGTCATAACAGACGGAACGCCCAACTTCTATCCAAACTGTCACTGTTAGATGACTCATAACCTGCTGTAATTGGACTTGTCACATCCTCAAGCATCTTTTTTTCCCCTTATCCAATCTCCCCCTCACTGACATATCTGTGTCAGTGGACGTAGGAGTACGACTCTGCAAGCATCCTGACCAAGGACTTACTATAGGACCACTTATAGATGTGCTCACTATAGGTATATTTGCAGCATTACTAGTGCTAGCTGATCCATCAGTAGCCACTGCAACAGGATTACATATCACGATGTCAGCTCATCAAAAACGACATCTCTACTAATCAATGTCTCATGTGTAGATGGTACATAATACTTGTAAGCTTTTCGGTCTTGTGCATAACCAAGGAACACACTCTTGACAGCTTTAGGATTCAATTTCTTCCTCTTTTCATCAGGGAGACATTGCAATGCTACCAAATATCTTCAAGTGTGAAATGTCAAGTTTATGACCATACAACCTCTCATATGGAGTTACATCATGAGTCTGTGCTATAAGGGTTCTATTCAGCACATAGACAGCAGTCACTACTGCTTTAGCCCAATAACCATTTGGCAAACTCTTCTTATTCAACATAGCTCTTGTCGATTCCATTAGTACCCTATTTTTCCTTTCTGCTATACCATTTTGCTATAGTGTATAGCTGTAAGTTAACTGTCTTCTGATCCCATGTTTAGCAAGGTACCTATCAAAGTAATTAGAGACATATTCTCCACCTCCATCTAATCTAAGACATGAAATTTTATAGCTTAACTCATTTTTTGGCATGCTTCTTGAAGTCCTTGAATGCATCAAACACATCATCCTTATGTTTTAGTATATAAAGCCAAGTATACCTGCTAAAATCATCAATGAATGATACATAGTAACGAGCACCACCAAACAAAGCATTATGAGATGGAACCCATACATCTGAATGTACCAACTGCAAGGGTCATGAGCTATTCCGTACATGTCTCATAAATGGAAACTGTGCTTGCTTTCCAAACTGACATGCATCACATACATGTCTAAAGTCATGATACTTGAAGTTAGGCAGTCCAAGCATAATCTCCTTCTGCTGCATAGATTTCAGCTTTTGTACATTCACATGGCCAATCCGCTTATGCCATATCTCAACATCCCGTATAGCACCATCATCATGTGCAAGCATGGATGCTTTCAATTCTAGAATTGACGCATCAAGAGTAAACATTCTACCATCTCCTCGACCTCTAGCAATCAATTTGCATCCATTACCATATTCTTCAACAAACATCCATCTCTATTAAATCTCACCTATAGATTCTGTTCTGCCATCTGTCCAACTGAAAAAAGATTCTTGGTTATTGTAGGTACATGTAGTACATCATGCAGACTCTTTTTCTTGCCATCGGGCATAAACAACGGAATAATTCCTGTGTGCTGAATGTCATGTTGGATGTCATCCCTAGTACACACATAACCATGTGAGCCTACAACCAACCATCTCATCAAACTATTCTCCATTGGATGTCATATGATTTGAAGCCCTTGAATCAATGTACCATCTCTCATCTCTGTTCTGCCTAGATGCATTCTTAGACACATACTGCATGGCAAAAAATCTGTCAACGTGCTCATCATGAGTACCGCTAGAAGATGCATAGTTTCCATGTTGTTTTCCCTTTGCCTTCATATCTCCCTGCTTCTTGTAACAATCCTTTGCAATGTGTCCATATCTACCGCAGTTTTGACAGTCCTTATCTCTATTTGACTGATCATTTGGCTGCCATGAACCAGATCCACCATCTCTACCATGGGGTGATCTCTCCCTGCCTTAAAACTGCCAGATCCACATTGGCCTTGTGTATTCATGCCATGTTAGGCATTCTGCTAATGCTGTCCATAAGCATTTCGAGTGTCTCCTCGACCTCAAAAAGAGCCACGGCCTCTGCCGCCTCTAGCACGCTGGCTAGAGTAAAGAACAATGTCTCTGCTTTGAGACATACTAGAACCTGTATTCAGCCCAAGCTTAACTTCCTCATGCAATAGCAAAGCAATCAAGGGATTCAGCTCTCACAGAAATAGACGTATCAAATGCTTTATACTCTTTGCCAAGTCCATTCAATGTCATTGCAATCATATCATCCTCAGACACTAAAGATCCAATGGTGGCAAGCTGATTTGCTATGTTCTTGATCTTTGTAGTGTAGGCATGAATGCTTATGTCATTCCTAGACATGTTATTGAATTGTTGCTTTAGCTGAATCTTTCTTGCATGTATTACATTTCCATAATTCTTCATGAGTATGTCCCATGCATCCTTTGGGGAACTACATCCAGTAATTTGTATAACCATAGCATCTGATATACATAAGGAAAACCAATGTAACACATTGCATGCTCTCTCAATCCATAACTTATGAGCCCTTTTCTGATCATTTGGTGGATTTCTTTCATACATTTCAGGTTCAGCCTCATCACCTGTACATAAGTCCTAATAACCTCTACCAACCAAAAAAATTTTCATACAGAACTTCCATAAAGAAAATTTTTTGTTGTCAAGCTTTTCTTCCATAATTTGAGTGTATTGTCAGTGCCTTGAGCATTTGCCATAGTTGCAGCTTAGGTATTCAGTGATGTATATAACCTGTAACTATCTGACTCCTTTTCCTAAAATTCAGGACCAGGTTCCTGAAATTCATGACAGTTTTCTTAACAACTTGCTTTCTGTAAACTATATACCAACAATGAAAAAACACAATCAATTGAGCATAAACCAAGCTCAAATCAGTTCAAAACATTCTATGGTAGTGGCAAAACACCCTATACAAGTATCAATGTTTGTACTGTATGCAAGCAGTAGTACCAAATACAACTAGCCCACTGCTATAACCAACTGTATTTTCTATGTTAAAACAAGAGTATTCATACCTCAAAACAGTCCCAAAACATCTCATTCAGTTGCCACTCTATGCAGGAGTTGATACATGTCCAACCGGTCAGAATATATTGCATGTATGTCAAGTGAAGATGATAGGTATCCTTCCTGCAGACAATAACCAGTCAATACCCTGGTATAACCAACAACAAAGTAGTCCAAACTCTGGACTTTCAACACTCACAATATCCCAAAAAAAGTATCTACCACTCAAATGGTATGATCCAAGCATTTGCCACTAGCAAATAAGCATCACAGATACTTCAACCCTATAGATATATTGTTTCCAAATTTAAGACAGCACCCAGTTCACTGTTTCTAGCTTGCAAACAAGCTCCAAAATTGAGCATTTAATACTCCAATGTCATGCTCAAATGCATGATAATAAGGGCATATACATTGTTAGGATGAAAGCCACCAGTGCCCTGGAATCACTTGTTGTTTATTGCAGTAAACAGCCAGTCTGTACAGATCTGTGCTGAATATCTCAAAATCTATGGAGGAATTTGAAAAAACTTTCTTTTGCAAAGTTGTAGACCATGTCGAAACGGTCAGGAATATCAAGCTGTTTCTCCAAAAACTATTTCTGTAGCAAGATATAGCTTCTACAAAAAAATGGGTTGCATGCACAGTCTCCTTTGATGACGTTTTCTTCAGATTCGATGTCTTGATGTCAAATGGCCATTGCCAAGCCTTCAGGCTTCAGGCGTTCAAGCTTTGATACTATGTTGGAAGAGAGAGGGAGAGACAGAGTGAAGCGAAAGATGAGCCTCAGCTCATTGTTGTTCTTTTTCCATTATTCTTCCATCATACTAACTGAAAGAGACTTACACATGTAGGTATGACTAACCAAGACTAACTGTGGTCAAAAGTCAATGACTACACTGACTTATTGAATGTCACACACGTGTACAACTGTATCCAGCTAATGTTGGTCACACACATAAAGATAGACTGACTGAAGAGTAACAAGAGCTTGATATTCTAATAGCTTCCTCGCACACAAGTAGACAACGATGCAATCTGGACTATCATTGATAGATTCAGTAAGTAAGTACACTTTATACCTGTGCGAAAGACAATCAAAGCCGATATGGCTAAGATATTCATTGCTCATATTTTCAAGCATCATGGCATGCCTAGGTCCATTATAAGTGATCGAAATCCCCGCATGACCAGTCTCTTTTGGCAAGTTCTCTTTGAGAATCTCGGTTCATAGATCAAATTATATGCTTGTTACAAATGTCCATTATCTATGAGGTGGAGTTACGAGCAAAATAGCATTGTTGGTCAATGCACAATGGCCTCCATGGTCTTTCATTTCATCATCAAAAGGCATCTCCATAATGATTGTGGCAAGGAACAATCCTCGACTGCAAGGTTCACAAAACTTGAATCACTACTATCAACTATAGCACTTAGCACCTTATCTCATTTACAGTCAAAGATACTCCAGATATCATGAAATAAAAAAAATAAGCCCCTTCCTCAATAAGAAACTAAGATGGAAGGAAAATTAGCCTTGCTCATGTCACATCTCTCACATCAATTTACTTTTCAACTCCCATGGCAATGTCTCATATGTTCACCATCTAAGGAAGGCTAAAAGTAGCCTAGCTTCATCATGCTCACCAAAATGTTCAAACCTTTTAAATACTCTTTAACTAGAGGATTTTATCAATAATGATACACCATTCAATTGGAGGGTTTTAAAGAAGACCTCCAAAGCCTTGAAGAATCCTATCTTGTACGAATATCACACCTTCCAACAACAATCATTTTCTAATAATTCGAGATTGTCATCTAATCTGGACACACCATATATTCATCCTTCTTCATGTCACTTTACTAAAGCTTCAGATTTGAGGATGTTTGAAGTTTCAACATAGAAAAAGGACCAAGTGGAGTGGGATGAGTGACACAATGGTAGAGTTCCTATACTTGTGATGGTCTCCAAACAATGGAGTACATGAATAGGACAAGAAGTAGCATGTGCAAGCAAAGTCCCTATTGCACCAAGTCAAGATCAAGTGCCCTTCTTTATGCTTAGATGTTATTTTAATATATTAAGAAATAACCATTATTACTTTTGAACAAGAAATAATGCATGTAATGCAACCATTAGATTTCAAGCATCTTATGATGTTTTATGACTTTGATAGGCAAATTTTAAAATTGACACCCTAGGAGAGAATTTATGAAAGGAGTATCCCCTTAAATGATGGGATTAATCCAAGCATTGCCTATAGTTCTATGATAATTAGCATGAATGTGGTGCTAATTATAATTGTATGAATATTGGATAAACAAAGCAAATGTAGCCAAAGTTCTACAATAGAAAGATTGTTAGAATTCTTTTTGTCCCTTACATTCAAGAGGCTGTTATGTTAAAATTATTTTAGATTTCCTTAAAGAAAGTTGAATCCAAAAAGAAAGTGTACAATTTATAAATTCATTTTTTAAGGTCTAGTCATAAAAGGATTAATTGTGCAAATTCTGTATAGCTTAGTCTCATTTCCTTATATTAGTAAGGTGTGTTCCTTACTACAACAGCCAAGATACATGATAGATAAATAGATCAATTTCATAAAGATATGTGGTATTGTGCATACCTAAAGGATTCCCCTCCAAGATCCTTGTGTGAAGCACTATCCATAGTCTTAATAATTTAGAAAGTTAACTTCTATATCCATAACGAGACACTATGGTTCAAGAGAACCATAAAGATCCCTAAGACCAAGTACTTCAATCTAGTTCACAAAGGAAAACAAAACCCAATCTAAGATAACAAATAAAAATGAAGGATCCAATTCTCTTCAAAGAACTAGGCCAATGCTTTTCCAAAGTTCATGTTAATAGTATTTTATGAAGACTAAAGTCAAAGAAGATCAAAGCAAAGTGAAAGCTAAAGTGTTGGGTTTATTATATGGTGAATTGTTATTTTATGAGCCTTCACAGTATTATTTTTTGGTACTTCTATTATTCTATACTTCATTGACATCAAATTATCATGATTGTACTATTTTGTGAGTGTCGAACTCACAATACTTGTGCACATTGTATCATCACCCATAGTTATATTTGATGTACTTGCAACTATCATGTGGGCTATACATATGGGTTTATGATTGGAATAGTATAGGCTAGATCTATTTAGTTTATCGTATAAGCTCTATCAATGTAATTGTTGAAGCTTTCTATTCTCTTCTTTCTTTCTACCATCTTGCCTCCATTGGTGAGAGTGACTAAGAGAGTGTGTGTGAGAGGTGTGTTGAGTGAGTGATTTGAGGGAAGATGAAGCTCTTAATCATCTTCTTGCTTTTCTCTTCTTCTCTCTTAACTTCTTGACTCATTGGTGGATGTGAAGGAGCGACGGCATTGAATCATATTGACTTTTAAGTTTTGAGTTTTGTATTTTGTGTGTGTGTGTGTGTGTGTGTGTGTGTGTGTGTGTGTGTGTGTGTGTGTGTGTGTGTGTGTGTGTGCATACATATATATATATATCACTTCAATATAGACACAACCCAAAGAGCATGACAAGCATAATGTATCTTTAATTCAATAATGTCACATGGTTTTAAGCAAGAAAAGTTTGAGTTTTGACTTTTATGTTTTGATTTTTTTTTTATTTTTTTAATATTATTTTTAAAATTTTATTATATTTTTTAGTTTTATATTTTTGTATGGTCTCACAAATTCAATCTTTGCTATCTCAATCCAATGAATTGGTTCCTTCTGATTCAACCTTCCTAAACTAGTTGTATGTGTTTTGGAGTATGTAAGTTGTAAGTGTGAATGATATATACCCAATCAATGCCATCCACTCAAGTGGACAAGCTTTCTATTCTATCACATGGTAGGAGTGTGAGAACCTTGATGATTATACTATCATTTATCCTGGCAACAATGGAATCAAAATGTTGAGATAAATGCACAATAGTTGGCATATTGGACAGACTTCTATTCTTTCAAAAGCTACAACTTACTTTGGTGATAATCTCTCACCTTGTCTCTCAATATTCCATCCTAACTAACCATGTATACTTCTCTTCAATCCAAGAAAGTAAGAATGACAAGTAGCATTAAGTTGTAGAAAACTCACTTATCTTACATTCTTGTGTTGTAGTCCAAAAGCTTGAAGGCTCGAAGATGGTTCCATGACCCAAGAAACATGATCCAGTGATCACTCCTTTGCATCCATTACTAAACATACCAATGAGTCAAGAAGCTAGTAGAGAAAAAAAGAGAAGTAAGGTGATGATGAAGAGCTTCATGTTCCCTCAAACCCTCACTCAATGCATCACACACATACACACACACACACACACACACACACACTCTCTCTCTCTCTCTCTCTCTCTCTCTCTCTCTCTCTCTCTCAATAATTCTCAACAATGGAGGCAAGCGAATAGAATAGAAGAGAATACAAAGCTTTAATAGTTGCACTAATAGAGCTTCTCTAGTATGGATGCACCAAAAGGGTAAATATAAATGAGACCTCCCACACACATACTCTCACAATCACTCTCAACAATGGAGGCAAGATGATAGAATTGGTGCATAGATCGGATGATGTATGCGTGCATACAATATCCCCCCATGCCTTGTGTGAGCGCTCTACAAAGCATGTATTTGATATATTATTTATCTCCAAGCTCAAAAAATAGGCCAATTTACAATTAGCATGCTTTAGCTTTTGTGTTTGCTTTTGTCCCACTAAAGAATTAAAGCTATTGGGCGCCCAAAGAGTCGAGTTGTGTCCAAATACAATGTCCAATAACAAATGTTTAAATCGTGCGTCCATGCGCATACAAAATAATAAATAAATGTCAGGCGCTTCAATAAATAAGCGCATCAAAATAAATATTGGCGCCACGCCTAAGATTCACGCCCATAAAAAATGATAATTTCTTCTAAATAACTTGGATGCACGCTATCACCCAATGCTTCCCAACACCACCGTTGCCTGCTCTACACATCAACTGAAGCATTCACAATTGTTAGAAAATAATAAAATTAAACTGACAAAAGTAAATACCTAGTAGTCTTTAGCTACAAAATAAATAAATTGGTTAGAACTCAATCCTAACCTTAATTTATTACGAGTGCGCACTTTAAAATCATAAACATCCATTAATTTAAATATGTATTTTGCGAAATCACCACTATGGAATCACCCACTTGCACATTAAATTAACAAGACGCCCGAAAAGGACAGGCGTCCCCATCGACTTTTCACACAAGGAATCCACCTTGTGTATGAGCCCCGGCAACAAATATAATTTTACGGAATCCACCGTGGAATATGCCTCCTGGCATCACATCCCCGAGGTGGGATAGTAATTGTCATCAATTGCTATTAGCTCAATGTGGAGCCAGCAGTGAGGGGTAAGCACTTAGATCTCGAGCGTACATCCATTGAGCCTCTTCAATAGGATGATTTTTAAACTTAACCAAATATCTAGAATATCTACGGCCAGTTCTATTGGTCATAAAGTCAGTATCTAGAATAGTTTCAGGTTCAAGAATTTCAGTTTCTTATTCTAGCAAAGAAGAGTTTTCATGGACATGATGTACAGGTAATTGGCCTCTAAAAGATCGTAACAAACTAATATGAAAAGTGTTGTGGATTTTCCGGTGTTGTGGTAATTCTAGTTTAAATGCATTGTCATTGATTTTGTGAATGATCTTGAAAGGTCCATAAAATCTAGGAGCTAACTTTACAATAGGGTGTCTGTCAATACTTTGTAATCTTCTCTTTTCAATACGTAACCAAACACAATCATCAACTTTGAAACTCATAGATTTTCTTTTCTTCTTGGCTTGTTTTGTATATGATTGCTGGGCTTTCACAATCATATCTTTAACTTCATCAAAAATAGTAGCATGCATGTCAGTAATATCATCAGCAGCTTGAACTTTGCTTGACAATGATGTAACAGGTGTAGGTAATCTATATCTATAAATAATTTCAAATGGTGCTTTCTGTGTAGCTGTATGTGGTGTGTTATTGTATGCAAACTGAAGTAAATGTAAATGTGTATTTCATGTTTGTGGTTTTGAAATTGTATATGCATGCAAAAGATCTAAAATGGTATTATTAGTAGCTTCTATTTTCCCATTTGTTTCAGGATGAAATACAGATGAAAAATCAATCTTTGTTCCTAAATTAGCAAACAAAGGAATCCAAAAATTATTGCAAAATCTAGAATCACAGTTAGAAATAATAACTTTTGGCAAACCATGATTAGTGAAAACAGTTTTCAAGAATAATTGTGCAACTTGAGATGCATTAACGTTTTCTTGCATGGAATGAAATATGCTTGTTTGCTAAGCCTATCAACAATAGTCCAAATCATGTCATGATTAGCTTTAGTATTAGGCAAACCAGTGATGAAATCCATTAAGATTTGTTCCCATGGTCGTTTTGGAATTGGTAAAGGTATTAATAAACCATATTGTTTACCATGGTGTCTTTTAACTCTTTGGCAAATTAAGCATTCAGATACAAAGTTAGATACATCAGATTCCATGTGTGGCCAATAAAAATCTTCAATAAGTGTACGCAAAGTAGAAATAATTCCTCTATGGCCTTGGTATGGGGGACAATGAATTTCATGCAAAACAAATGATCGAAATGGAACAATTACACATAATCTTTTTTCATAAAACATAAATCCATCAGTGTAAGACAATGAATCAATGGGAATCTAGTTATTTGCAACTAATTTATTCCAATAATCAGCTTGAAAACTAGGGTCTTGGTTGTAGGCATCTTTCATAGGGAGAAGAGAGTCAAAAGATATCACAAAGATATTATGACTCTTTTTCGAGTTGATATTTTATGAGTGGATGAAAATTTTGAATAAAAGCATCCCATTTAACATGTCGGTCAGATATTTATGGTTGACTAAGGAGATGTTTACTGCTTTGTTGGTCAGTTTTGATCATGAATTTAGATTTCATTAAATAGTGTTTCCATTGACGTAAAGCTTGTACTACATCTAGCAATTCCTTATCATAGGTAGAATACTTAAGTTCAGAGGGTTTAAGTTTGCAGCTAAAGTAGGCTATGGGATGAGAATCTTACATAAGGACTGCTCCTATTCCAGATCCACTAGCATCAGTGACTACTAGGAAAAATTGTCTATTGAAGTTAGGTAATTGCAATATAGGAGCATGAGTTAAAGCATGTTTCAATAAATCAAGGGAATTTTGTTGATTGTCGGACCAATGATACACAATGCCTTTCTTTAATAATTTTGTCAAAGGTAATGCAAGCAGTGAAAATTTTCTCACAAATTTTCTGTGAAAGCTAAAAAGACTTAAGAAAGAATGTAATTCTTGCACATTTTTAGGTACCGGCCACTTCAAAATTGCTTCTATCTTTTTAGGGTCAACTTTAATACATTCAGATGAAACAATATGTCCTAGGTATCCAATTTGTGTTTGGAAAAATTCACTCTTTTCAAGATTAGCATATAATTGATTCTCTTTCAATAATTTGAAAACCAAGGATAAATGTTCATAATGCGGGTTCTCATTCTTACTGAAAACCAATATGTCATCAAAGAAAACAATGACACAATGCTGATGCTTCAAAAATATGCGATTCATCATATAATCATAAAAAATGTGTGCAATCTATACAATAGTTGCAAGTATGATAAAAAGTGTGGGTGCCGTGATAATACAATTTACACAAGAATGAGCCTGTGAGAGTCAATTGAGCTCTCACAAAATAATACAAGTAGTATGACCATAATTGTCCATGAAGTATACAAATACTACAAGTATTTGAAAATACTCATTGAAGCACTTCAAAAATAATAATCTACCATAAAATAAATATGATACTTTAGTTTTCACTTTACTTTGAGCTTCTTTGATTTTAGCCTTCACAAAATTGACAATTCATGACAACTTAACAAATCAAGGGAAAGCTCAAGCTGGAAGAATGACACCTAAAACAAATTCCAATATATAGAATTTACCTATAGATCACAAGTTGTGAAAACATATTGAGGAATAATGGCTAAACTTTGAAAATGAACCTTAATATTTGAGACAAGGCCTTGCAATAGATGGGATCAACCCAATTAGTGACCAAGTATGCTTGTGCTTTGATAAATTATATAGAATATTTCACCATGGATCACAACTAAGAAGAGTCATGTCTTTCTCAATTTATTTTTTGTTGGCTGATACAAAGTAAAAATATGGATGTGTATCATGAACATTTGGTTGAGATTCAAGAAGCTCCAAGTATTAAGAATGGGTGCTTTAATGACAGATATAAGCCACTGTCCAGATAGACAATGAAATATGTAGATTTGAAATCTTAATATGGACCACTACTACAAATGAAGGGAATTTTGAAACTACATACATTCCTCTAATTTGGGAAAATTTTCATGGCATTGGTGCTTGTGTCAAAATTAGAATGCTTGCCAACATATCTATCGATAGGTCTCTTGGTATATGTTGTCTTGCATATAAATAGACATACTAACAAATATTCTGATTGATATTTTGACAAATGTTTGACACCTATTTAACAATAAGAAAAATAATTTGCTTTTCTCCACTTATTCCAAATACATCTTCATTCCAAATGCATCACATTCATGAATGAGGTAAGGGCTCTCCTCTTTTCTCCATTCTCATGCATTCTTGTTTCTCTTTCACAAATAGTTGTCTTTTTCTTCTTATTATCAAAAGATCGAGAGAGAAAGAGAGAGTGTATGTGTGTGTGAAACAAAGGAAATGAAATAAATAATAGAAAAGAGGAATGAAAAAAGACCCGCGAGGGGGGGGGGGGGGGGAAGGCAAGGAGGAATGAAAGGAAGGGAGCATTTTATTTGTTATTGCAATCTCTAACTAGGATAAATTAGGGCCCAATAAGGTGATGACCACCAAAAACAAAATGCACCCATCCCAATGTAGTGACAATTTGTACAAAGATACACCTCCTTTGGCCACTTGAAGCTATGCTACAAAAGACTTGTGTTTTGTACATAAGACTAATGTGTTCCAAACAATGTAGCCAAGTTAACCCTTTCATATTTTGGATTTGTAAAGCCTCAAATTGATGCATCCTTGGATCTTAATCTATTGGCCCCTTATTGTCACTCTTTTGTAAAAACTTCATTTCTAACTAGACCTACTTGATAAAGATATCGAAATGTCCCAATTTAGCATTTGGGTATCATATGATGCTTATAGTTCAACTACAATAAATGTACCATACAAGTCACTTAGAAGAACAAGCTATAAGGCTAAATTGTTAGATGTCACTCTATTGGCCCCTATACCTTGAGCTTAGCCTATTTGTTTTCCACTATGATTTACCTTGAACCCCTAACTTTAGCTATTGAATGTGTTCTAAGAGGGCTTTCATGTAGATCCATAATTTGACCACTTTACCAAGAATCTATAAATTGCACATCTAGTATAAATTGCACCTTGAAGATAAGTAGCTTGTGACATAGGCATAGTTTGAAGTTCAAATGTCAAAACGAGAGTGCATAACGCCATGTATGTGCAAATTGTACCCCAATATCAAAGTGGAAATGATAAGCATTCCCAACATAATCTTGGTGAAAATGCCAATATCAGGAATGAAGTACCTTTGAGAAGCATCAAGAGAGCTTTTCGGCAACATGCAAGCTTGGAAATGCAATGTAAGTTTCGCTCAAGTTCTTTATCCTTTACACAAAGATTTCTAATTTGCAAGGCCTAAATTTGATGGGATGTTTAATATTTCACTAGAACATCAGTTGTAGGCTATTAAAATAACTATATGGTAACATGAGACTCCTCTTGAAATATCACTCTCCATACCTTAACACCTAAGTTTATTGAAATATCTTTCATTTGTTTGGATTAAGGTTTTAATATCTAAAAACCTAAGTATATTGCACATAATGTCAATGAAAAGTAAACTACCACCTTAAACAAGACACATTTGACAAATGTAAAAAAGTTCCCTTGTTTTGACGGGCATTACAATTTTGTAGGAAAAAGTGGAAATTTTCATTGTGTGGGTAACACATGGGGTGCAAAAAAGCTAAACACATAGTAGAAAAAGTATTTTAGGGTAAAGGGACTAATAGAGGGCCATCTAACAATCCAATGTTATAAATTTTTTCTCCAAGTGAGTTATGTAAATGTTTTTGAGTAGTTTAACTATATATGTTATATGGAGCTCACAAAAAGTACTTTGGGATATTTTGGTATGGGGGCTTTTTTCATAAACAACATCATGCATGTAGGGCTCATGAAGTATCATCTATACAGTCCAAATATGCAACACCTTGGGAGAATTACATGCAAGGCATGATGAAAACAAAAAGAGGCTATTCAAGGTCATGATGAGTTAGACACAAGCTCCACCTTTGCGTGGGCAAAGGCAACCACATTATGGTAATTTTCAGCATCATGATTGTAGTCCTTCTCATGAATTGTGGGGCAAATTATTCTAGCATTATGGATATAATCCCTAGTCATTCTTATGATGCTATGGACTAGCATTGTGGACATTAATATGACGAATCTTATGATGATGATGGTGGGTAGTATTCTTTTGCATATCCTTATGCTATACAAGGTCATCATTATGACTCCTATGGATAGCCCTATGTAAGGGATACTCATGCTAGTTTTGTCGAGTATAACCATCATGAGGAATATTGGCAACATGTTATCATCAACTCACATATTGCAAAGGTGAATATTTTGATTGCAATAGTGGAATTGAGAACTTGTACAATATGGAGAAGATATGTGATGTCCTAAGGGACCTGAAGTTTGGTGGGATGGAGGAGAAGGGGAGTGTGATGGAGCTAGATGGGTACACAACAGGGAATAGTCGTGGGAACTCTAACAATTCTTTTATGCCACTTATCCCTTTACGATCTCTCTGTCTGGTACATGACTTTGGTGCATTTTAGAAGGTAGAAGTCTTTGGTGGGCTTAACTACCTTCACAACAAATTTATCCCCCCTAATGGACAATATTTCACATAATGTTTGAGAATTTTCCTTGTATATGAACAAGTTAATGTCTTAACTCATTAGCACAATATTCATATTATTATCATTCTTGTCATCCCTTTCTTCTACCTCACTATTTGCATTATCTAGATTTGGTAATGGTACAATGGATACATGTTTCCACTCTTCTATGGGTTGCCTATTCTTGCATCTCCTCCATTTTCTAGTTACACATGGATCACAAAAGCGTGAGAGTGTGCAAAGAAAAATAGCACATGTTTTTTCTGTTAAATATCCATCAACATAGTGGTCTATACAAGAGCCCTAAACCTTCTAACAATCCCATGGGAGAGCTTGCTACACATCATCCTGTGGAACCATCCAAAAAACTCTATGTGTATGGCACCTGTGTGAGTGTCGTTTCTACATAGATGTTGCATTAAAAATTTTCATCACATCAATTGTACACTTCATAAGTGCTACATTTGGTTTCAAATCCTCGTGTGTGTGTTCTCTTAATGATAGCCCTGTTATTCTCATTCTCTCCTTTTCCATGCCTCGATGTGGGGAAGTTATGCATCATGTGCAAGCCTATCGACTAATACTACATTGCAAAAAAGTAAAAATATCTCCATGCATTGAATTGCAATATAGCACCATCCAACCATACCCAATGATATCCAAAGCATTTTGCTTTAGCCACTTGTTATGGAGCATAATGCAAAGATGTACAAATAATGTATCATATAGCTTGTCATTAGAGATGTTAAAGTTTAGTATATTTTCAACAACACCAACCAAGTTTCTTACATATGTATGTGCACAAGTATTGTTACTTGGCTTGACTACCATTGCATGGATTGAATCTTATTCTCCATTTTAAACAAGTGATTTTGTGCAATATCAATAATAGATACAATATTGTTAGGAAACTTATTAAGCATGTAACCTTTCAACTATTGTGTGTGCCACCAAAAGATGAAGTTGTGCTTAATGAAACTTTTGAGATGATCTAAAAACAAGTCACAAAAAGCATAGGCTTGTCATTCTTTGTATAACCAAGTCCTTTCTCCTCTTTATACTTCTAGTAAGTAGTATCAAATTGTCTAGTACCAACATCCATGAAAATCTTAAGACACATCTCTCTACTATTCATTGAAATATCATCTTGGTAAAATGTCAAGTTGGTTATATCACAGTGGAAATAAGAGCTTCTTTGCATGGTACTCACTATTAAGAGTATTGTTGCACAATATTTTGAAAAACTAGTGATCTATGGACATACTACTTGGCTTACAAAACACTACCATGTATCACTTCTTCTATAACAAACAAAGCATGTGTAGAGATGAGCTTTCCCGTGATACCTAAACTTATTTTGCCACATCTAATTGAAAGCCTCTTTGAAATACATCTGGATGTACCAAATTTAGTATTTCCTAAATAGTACTTTGGTATTTGAAAAGTACCTATTTTAAAGCTTTTGGTCTTGGAAAGTACTAACTTAGAATAGGAAAGTACCAAATTTGGTACAATACAAGCTTCAAATTTGATACTTTTGGTACTGTGCATGTTTTCTAAGAAATTATCAAATTTGGTAAATATAAATTGTATTTAGGTCTCTATAAAGTTCCCAATTTGGTATTATAATTGCCTCTTGTCTTCTCGACAAGCACCAAATTGGGTACAATATAAATAGTACCCAAGCCTTTATAGAGTCTCAAATTTGATACTTTTGCACCGTGAATAATACAATAAGAACCAGATTTAGATATTTTGATAATTTATATGAAACCACTTCAAGGCAATAGAATACCAAAAATTTTGGTATTGTATGGATCATCTTTTGTATTGAATCTTCTACAATAATAGACAAATTGATACACATCACAAATTATAACAAGGAAAAGAGATTAGTTAACTCATCTAGCAAATGCACTGAATGTTTCACAATGCTCTTTTCTTCAATTCTCATCTTACATATGTTAGTCTTGTGAGGAAAGACTCTAGTCTCTGGTGTCCAAAAGACATAGATCAAGTCCTTTGTTTAGAGTTGATAAGATTATCTCAACACACTAATCTTTGACAAGCACTCAATGGAAACACTTCATTCTCATCTTTCATGTATAGTCAGGAAGTTGTTGCCACTATATTCCTTCTATGAACACCTAAGACACTCACAACTTTAGATTCATTCACTATTGTTGTACCATGTGTAGTATTCAAGACCATACTCAAAGAGCTTTTCTACATGAAAATCTCACTTGTTGAGTGAGGCACCTTGAGCTATGTCAATGTGTTGCGAATATCAAAGCGAATACTCGATTAGATATTTGCACTTTGCAACGTTGAAAATATCTAATGGTGCAGTAGTTGCTAGAATATTTCATTCTGCTTACTCATTGGAAGACCTTGACTTTGCTTGCACCAACACTATGCCACTACTAAGCAATTATTCTTCCTTGATTTGATTTTTGGTGATCTCACAACGATGTCATAATCCCTTTCTTTGCTTCTTTGTTCATGCTTCTTTGCAGCCTAGTAGCCACAAATGTAAGCTTGATTTGTGATCGACGTTGGCATGCAAGCATGGGCCGAACAAGTTTGTGACATTGTGTTGGTGCCTGGACCAACATTCATGTAGTGCATAAATGGTGGCTCCTCAAAGTCATCAAAACTCATGGAAGCACTACAAACGAGGATTCTCCACACACGCACACACACACACAGATAGAGACATTGTGATTTTTGATTGAGCAAATTAGTAAAGCGAGCTAGAGAAAGAGAAAGAGATGTTCTAACTCTCCACCCCCACCACTCCCCTCCACATACATAATCAATTTCAAAGGAAATAAAGAAATGGTCGTGGTACTTCCACCCCCGCTACCGCCCCAAGGCCTACATATCCGCAATCAATTTCAAAGTACATAAAGAAAGGACGTGGTACTTCCCTCTTTTAATTTAAATATCTCATTTCTTCAGAATATGGTTTATTCTACACACAATTCATCGAAAGTATGTGTTATTGATAAATTTGATGGTATATAGCCACTATAATACCAACACATATTCCAACCTATGCAAAAAAAATATCAATGCATATATCAGCAAATGTAGAGGGAAAAAGACCATTAGGGACTTGGCTCATTGTTGGGCCAAATCCCTATTGTCCATGTCTATTATTCTATCAAATATAGACTAATGTTTAAACTTATCTAAAACCCAATGGAACTATAAAAATAAAAGAAATCATAATAAATTAAATCCAAATAAACTTTGTACAAAATTAGACTTAGGATACTTAGCACTAATTGAATATATTTTACAAAAAAAGGTTTACAAACTCTAAACGTACATACATGAAAAATATCTTTAAAAATAGAATACAACATGATGAGATCTCTAATCAAATATTTTATCTTCCTATAGGCCGATTATCATAGCAATCCTGCAACAAGAAAGAGACATATAATTAAGGTAAGTTGTATCAAACATTACATTCGAGTGCAAGCTTGGATTAAACATTACTTATCCTCTCGCAAGAGTAGCTTACTCACAAGATATCCTCTCGCAAGAGTAGCTTACTCACAAGATAGTATGGGCCGTTCCACCATCCATAACTCATATCCACCTTGGTTGATAAATGACCTTTGAATG
Organism: Lygodium microphyllum; assembly: GCF_053477565.2. NCBI lineage: Eukaryota > Viridiplantae > Streptophyta > Polypodiopsida > Schizaeales > Lygodiaceae > Lygodium > Lygodium microphyllum. The sequence goes on from NC_141147.1 coordinate 136,220,378, forward strand.
AGAACTAAAACAGCCAATACACATAATAAATATTAATTTTTAAAAAAGACAAACCAATATTAAATATATAAGAGAAATAAACTTATAGAGTCTTTTTCAAAGGTGGGATAATTACCACCATTAAGGTGTGACATCAAGCCAAACTCAACTCGATGCATGCCACCTCCTTTTGCTACTTTTACTTGTTTGGATTTTATCTAATTTCCTTCCTTATTATTTTCCATTATTCTTTCTCAGGCTAGTTTGGACAAGATAAACCATTGTTATAGGTGTCTCTACCTCCAAGAGAATGTGGGAGAGATGTTTTACAATCCATATCTATGTGCAATCATCTAAAAATCTATCTACTATACAATTGTAGGGACTTGGGATGGAGAGTCCTTACAACTTGATTTTTCTTTTTAGGTGCCATGCTCTCTCCATCTAGTTATTATGTTCTATTTCTACGTCGATACAACAAGCTCATGCATTAGAGAAATAACTCTTTTTTCCTTCTTCTTTATGATCAAACAACATATCTAGTCACTGATCAAGTACAAGAAACCAAGAGGAATCATAGGTGTCTTAAGCCTACATGGTGTAGATACCTCAAATTAGTAGGGAAATTTTCTATGGGATGGGTGGTTGCTATGGAATGGACTATCTTCTCTACTGTATGTACCTACCTTTATAATCCATTGTCTCAATGGTGCTAGGAGAGCAAGGATATGGTTAAGGGCGAGGGAGTAGGAGCTAGATCTAGGGTGATAGAAACCAATCCTCCCTACAACGATGGGGGAAGGATGCTCTACTAAGCTCAAGGTTGCCTCTCTAGCAAGTTATCATCATTTCCACCCAAAGTTCCCAGCTAACCACTACATCACACAACCCAATTGACAATTATAAGTGTGTTCGCTCTACCCAATATGAACTATAAACACTCCAACTCAACTTGCAATGTCAAGCACAACAACGATTACTGCATTGCCTCGCTAATCTGCTCTATATTTTTGACATCAATGCTATAAGAATGAGAATATCTCATCATCTATCAACCAATGACCTTGCCTTATAGTGTCAACACTCTCCTCAACCTATAAGAATAAAGTGATGAGTACATTTAGTGCACTTTCTCTCTACATCTCTATCTCTCTACTACTTCATCTCCCTCTTTTCCTCAAGCTCGATATCAAATCATACCTCAATCATATTGATACTTCAATACACACACACAGACACCAAAACACAATCCTATTGCAAGAGAAAAGATTTACGGTACCAAGTATAAACCCTACCTTGATAGTCTTAAGCAATGCTCCACGTTTTGTGCAATATCACCTTCAAATAGTCTTCATGATATCAAGCTTAGGCTTAAGTACATGGAGATAGAATCGACACTTGGTATTACAAGCTATCTTCTCGGACAAGAGAATATTCTCTTAATCTGCATATGTTCTTAATTTTTCTTTTGTTGATATACCCAAATATCTAGTTTTCATACCATGTCATCTTCACATGGTAGGCAATCTTCTCTATCTACTTCTTCTCTCCAAACTCTCTCTTCTCTCTATTCTCTCCTCTCTCTACTATATGCTCAATAGGGTTATGCTAGTGGCTAGTTGGGGTACCATGCTATGTCTACATGCAACCAAATTGAGCTTAGCATAACCCTACTATAAAACATGGAGTAGCCCATACTACATACTAAATAGAGGATTTCCCCATGAAAAATAACCACTTTCATGAATTGATCCTCTCTTTCATCCCATACTTGCTCTCTAGTCCCATATAATATATACCTTTGGTACCTAATCAACAACTAGATATGTAATGCATGGCAATCTACATATTCAATAAGGTTGTGTGCTACCATAGAAATTGTAATAGACATGTTTCATGATCTCTCTCTCTCTCTCTCTCTCTCTCTCTCTCTCTCTCTCTCTCTCTCTCTCTCTCTCTCTCTCTCTCTCTCTCTCTCTCTCTCTCTCTCTCTCTCTCTCTCTCTCTCTCTCTCTCTCTCTCTCTCTCTCTCTCTCTCTCTCTCTCTCTCTCTCTCTCTCTCTCTCTCTCTCTCTCTCTCTCTCTCGGGTGCCAGGTTTTAGTTGGTTTCATGGTTTATATGTGGTGTTGGATTAAATAGTTATATAAAGCAATCATGTCCATTTATTTCTATTGATTGGCAATACGACTATAACCACAATCATGTATTCTTCTAAGTGATGGCAAAGATAATGATGGTTATATAATACTTAGTTCTTTCTATATTTTGATGTCTCTTTGTCTTTTCTATTTATCATTTCTATAAGTAGTGAAATATTTGATATGTTATGTTCTATTCTCTTTTATTCCATGTACGTACAAATTAGTTTTTTATGGTATATATTGTTCTTGTGTGTACTTGATTACACTTGGCAACCACTATGATCCTTCTCTCAATCATATGCATACATATACATGTGATCTCTAGGAATATCGTCCCAATCACTAACTCCAATCTATGGTTTGCACCCAAGGCATAAGCAATGGTATTCGATGTTGTTGGATCTTGGAATACCTTCAACTTTCACTGATCTTTTCAGTTGCACTCTGATGTTCATGGCATGTCCTATCACACTTGCAATCTGAATGTTGTGTGATCGGCCAAAAGTCACCACATTTTCCCATCTATTCTGTTAATTCTTCATAAATGGTTTCTTTCTATCCTCATCTTTGGAAATGCTTTTGCCTATTCCAACTTTTAATTCATCAAAATTGGTTACTTCTATCCTCAACTTTGACTATCCTTTTGCTTATTCCACCTTTTAAAGGCACCACCTCTTCTTTTCTATTCAATGGTTGCTACCAACTAGTTTCCTTTCCTAATTTCTAGGGTACTACACGTAGATGTATCCTAATGCTCACATTTGACAGTTTGAAGTGGCTTATGGGCTCAACTATCTAGAATAGGTGGACATTGCCCAACAAGCTATAGTGTTTGAAGCCACCACACAAAAGGATACTACAACCAAGTTGGCAAAGGAGTAAGGATGAAATGCCTATAATGACATTAAGAATACCTTTCTAAGTTGGTTTCAGCAAGATCATATGAACCCTCTAAAGCGAGCCTAAAACAAGGGAATCAAGATGTTTAAACTTATACTAGTTGGTTTCATGCTGTGGATCAATGGATTTCCAATGATAAGCTTATTAGCAAGATATTATATTGTAAGTATATTCAAGGTTTCAATTGTATCCTATGGGTAACTCTAGCAAAACTAAAGATTTAGCCAATCATGATCTCGGTAACTTTATTAAGGCAGCAGTTTGGACAAAAAATCCTTGCTAGGTGGATTTGGCAAGGAGTCTAGGAAGTATTCCATACGACTTAAAAAAGTCAAAAATCTCGAGGAAATGACTTGGATTTGGATATGGACTAGAGGATAATAGCAATAGTGAAGAGGAGAATCCTGAAAAGGATGATGGGAAAAGGCCTTCAAAGTCTTAGAAAAAGGATAAGCACAAGAAACCCTTAGACCACAAACAAATCTATTATGAAGACCCTCTAGAATTTCAAGTATAATAATCCGTGCCACTTGGTAGTAGATTGTAGATTGAGCATCAGAATGATGGTGTAGTATATGCTAGTTCTACTCACTATACCAAAGTGTGCCGCCAATATAATGCTTACAATCTAATGGCCCGAAATAATGACTATGGTCATCGATTACAATCTAATGGCCCAAAATAATGACTACGGTCATCGATGTGATAAGCAGTCAAGGACCCCATTCCCTTTCTAAGAAACAATGCTTCTTTTGTATTCAAGATGGGTACTCTGATAGGCAAAGTGCACAAAGACTCAAGCATATGGTGTTAAGAAAAAGATGGAGAAATATCAATTATCAATGCATTCAGTTAAGTACAATGGGGTTAGAAGAGATACGCAACCTAGTGTTAATGTGAATACCATAATTTAAGAAAAGAGTAAAGCCAACACTTAATAAGTTGATGGGTCTCTCTCTAAGTAAGAATCAATTCAACGCAAAAGTAGCAAAATCATCTGCCATGGCTTCTATAACCATGTTAGATCCACCATAGGGATCTCTAGTCCAATGGAAGATCAACCATGGCAACAAGAAGATTGTGGGCTCAGTGATGAGAGGAAATGTGGCCTATGGTGGAAACTTCAAATCCACCTAATGGAATAAATAAATTACTATGACTGATGGGATGTCCTCTTCCATCTTATTCAATTGGTATTTGATTGGCTTTTAGATTTGGTCTTAGCCTTTCAAGATCACCTTCTCAAATTTCTTCAACCAAATTAGCCTACCCTCCCGGTGGCAGATGGTAGCCATGATTGCAATTATTCTTTTTAATGAGAGGGGAAGAAATTTTTGGGTGAGCTAGTGCCAGTAAGACACCTTCCTCATGCAATGATCCCATCCCATTGGTTTATGTAGTCCCACGAAAGCCCCTAGAGGAATTTCATGATATTCTTGGATAGGCATGGTTGATTTGGATTTTCCTTCTCACCTTTGTTAGCTTCTTCTATTGTTATTGAGATCTCTTGGTCAAGTCTTGGTGAAGTCCCATTTGGCATTTTGGAACAGGGACAAAGCTAGCATGCTTTGGAATATTGGAAAATCTCAGCCTAATAAAATTCACTTTGAGGTGCCATGGTTGCATACACCTTTGGCGGCTTCTTTTGTTGGTATTCAAATCTCTTGGTCAAGTCTTGGTGGAGTCCCATTTGGCCTCCTGGAACAAGAATAGAGCTAGCATGCTTTGGAATACTAGAAAATTTCGATCTAATAAAATTCACTTTGAGGCACCATGGTTGCATACATTGGTTTTTGTGCTAAAATGGAAAACTTTTGCAAGATATTGTTTCAAATGTGGCTAGTTGGGTCATTTTGTCTTTAAATGTGATCATGCCCTAGAGGTTTATAATGTAGTTTGGATCTTGAGGCGGATATGCAGGAGTGTGAATCCCAAGCTATACTGCAACAATCTGTTCCTTGCCCCATGCCTCCTGGTTTTCACAAAAGGTGTTGGTATCCTGTTAGTTAGGGTCAAGTGTCTAATGATGCTCCTTGGGTTCTTGTCATCAAACACCATGCTCCTTGGGTAGCTTATTCGATTCTTGTGCATTCGGTCTTTGATAATATCACATGAGCCAATGTAGGGATAAAGGATTCTACTCTAAACCTCAATCTCAATCATCTTATGTGCCTAGAACTGAATTAGTTAGTAAAGGTGCTTTGGATTCTACTTTAAGATTTGATGCTCATGGTAGGCTATTGTACTCTCAAGATGCATTCCATGCTTAGTAGCATTAGTTCCCTTTCTATGCTTTGATTGTTGGATTGCAAAGAGCGGATCTTGTGGATGTGATTTATAGTGAAATGGAGAGATTTCATATTGCTAAATTTGTGAATGGAAAAGGAAAAGTGGTAATCTGGTAGTTCTTTCCCTCTCTGTTCATCATGAAATTTCTTTTTATGGAATATTAAATGGGGTTTATTGGGCAATAAGAAGTAGAGGTGATGAAGGATTGTTTTTACTTGTGATTGGGATATTTCTTTTGTGGTGAAGCATAAGTAGCACTCATTGGTGGCTAGTTCCACCTATGTGTTTTTAAGGACTTTATAGTATTCTTTAGTGGCCAAGTTCTGTTGGATGTCTGATCCTTGTTACAGTCTTCATTAGCTCATCGGGATGTTCATGGTTGATTCTTGGTAGTTGAGATTATGGTTGATGGGTGTATATGCCCCTAATATAGCTTGAGACTATCCTCACTTTGCTACGGATGGTGCAGGGCATCAAGCAAGAGATGCTATGATGGCCTTGGCTTTGGAACATGATGTGTGGCTGTGGTTGTATCCTCATGAGTTTGGATTTATATATCGATCTCTTTAACATTCAAACACTTGGACCAAGTTGGATAGGATTTACATTTACTAGAGTGATTCCTTTCTCTCAACAATGATTCACATGTGGGTAGGGAAGCATCATGTCCTTTTTGATCCCTTGGTTTTGGAAATGACTCGTCAATACATACCTTAGGCTCAGCTTGTATGCTTACCTTTACATTTTAAGCAATCTTTTTGGTTGAATGATCAATTTTTCAAGTGTATAGCAATTGATTGATGCATTTTTCATGTAGGCTCTATTTGGGGGTATTGATGGATAGCTATTTTTAGGGATAATGCATGTGCACTGTCTCGACAATATGGTATTTAGCATGCATCTATTTTTTGAGTTGAATTGTAGTATTTGCACTCATTGAAACATTCAATTGGTATGCATCAAGATGCGGATAATTCTGATGACTTGATTATATGCTTTGAATAGTTGAAATGTAGAGTCCAAGATCTCCAAGAGGAGGAATACACTAAATTTAAATTACTAGTGTGTTTGAACACTTTGCACGATAATAATTCTCAGACTTGTCACTTCTTTACTCATCTACATTATAAATATGCTTGGGAGAATATTGAGTGATTGATAAAATAGCAGGGTGATATGGTTGTTGACCTATCATCTATTATTCGAATATGTCTCGAATGCTATAGATCTTTGCTGGGTCCATAAGATGTTATTTTTTATGATGTTCATTTTGCTCATCGATGCATTTGTAACCTAGTTCAAAATCAAGTTAAGTCTAAATAGGTAGACTTGATGGAAGCAAATATTATTGAGAAATAAGTGGAGAAAGTGCTACCATATTTACAACGTAAGAAAATCCTAGGTCGGGATGGCCTTTCTAATGTGCTATTTTCAATAAATGTGGAGAAACTTAAATACTCATTGGCTCGCATTTGCTAGCATGTGTGGAGATTTGGATCGATGCCATCGGATTGGAAGATTGCAATTATTCATTTATTATCCAAGGTTCCTCCCATGTACTTAGAAATAATGGAGATCCATTTTTGTTATGGGTTCCTTGTATAAAATCTTTTCCAAAGCTATTGCCAATAGATTGCAAAAAAGGTTCCCATAGTTGCTTCATTCACGCTAGTATGATTCCATTAAGGGACGGAACATTATGCATAATATTTTAAATGTTTAGATGGGGATTGATTATGCCAAATCTCTAGCCAATAGGTTGTTATGATTCAACTAGATATTGAAAAGGCTTTTGATCATATCAGTTGGTCTTTCATGCAGCAATCGATGACTACCATGAGCTGAGTTCTCTTTTTCACACTATCAGACGCAGTGGTACATGTTGCACTTAATGGCTTTTGATCATATCAGTTGGTCTTTCATGTGGCAATCGATGACTACCATGGGCTGAGTTCTCTTTTTCACACTATCAGACACAGTGGTACATGTTGCACTTAATGGGGGATCATGTATGAGATTGCCTTATCTCGTTCTCTTCATCAAAGATACCCTCTCAATCCTTATTGTTTGCATTGGTCACTCACCCAATGCTCTCTTTGCTGGATAGGATGGCTGCTGACGATGGGGAGATTGTTGGTTCACCTCTTCCTAGTCAACTTTTGGGTTAATATTGCATTAGTAGATGATTCCTTTATGTTTCTTAAGGATAATTCGACCAATGTGAATTGAGCAATGGCTATTTGGTGTCTATTTGGTTCAGCCTTGGGTCTTCATATGAATGCTCAAAAATCTACTTTGATCCCTTGTAGAGAGATTATTTGAAAGTATTGGACTAGCAACATTCGCTATTGTTTCTAAAGGTGATATTACTTGGCACTTGGGATATTCCATTGGTCTGGATGTGCCTCCTAGAGTATTGCTTAATTGGATGTAAATATTAGGATTGGCTTGATTAGGCTCTCCATTTGCGGTTCAAAGTGGCTCAATCTATTATGATTAGTTTGGTCTTTTTTTTTGCCCTTCCTTCCTTGGACCAAGAAGTCTCTCTTCGAATTAATGTAGCCCATCTAACTTATGTTATGAAAAAATAAAGGCAATCATTTGGGTGAGTTGTGGATATCTTGGCAACATTGTTACTACTCCAAAATGGTTGGGGGGAACTACTTTGTTGGATGTCAGTCTTCATATGATAGCTTAGAAGAGAATGGAAATTTTACAGGCCCTATTTGTGCAGAGTCATTTCTAGATTGATCTTGCTAAAAAAATTTATCGATGAGATTGGTATCTCTCATAGTCATAGAGTTATCCAAGCATCTTGGTGGCATGTGCTAAATTTTACACTTCCTTTTAAAACTTTACAATCATAAGTAACTCATTTGATTGCCTCTTGGCAAGAAATTCTTCGCTTTATAGTTTAGCATCCTCTTGATCTGTGAAAATTACATGCAAAAGTGTTGGCCACTTCCAAGCTGCTTGATTGGCCAAATAAAGATTTACATTGAGATAAATTCAATAGGATGGCTCACTAGACGATGAAAGATGCCATTCTTAGGTAGTCTCATCTTTATTCCTTTTGTTGCATATGCTAATACCTTTAGGTGCCTAGAGATTTTAGCCACATTTGGTCGACCTTGGAGGAGCAACTTCAACAATATAATCCATTTGGTGCATTTCAACATGCTTTGTCTTGGCAGCACTAGATTTTTGTGAAACTTAATGACTTTTAAAAGAAGGTTTGCTAATTAGATCTACTATAAGATGGTAGAGTATAAAATAAAAGATGGGTTATTGAGAAAGCTAACAAAATTTGGCATGCTTGGGATAGTAGAGTGAAGTGGTGGGACATATTTATTTAATTGTGGAGGCCTGAGAGTCCTTATCAAGGGAAAGCTTTAATATGGAGACTGCTTATTGGAGATTGTCCCACTAGGGATGTGTTATGTGCTCACAAGATCTCACATGGTATGTGTCTCTTTTGTACTACATGTGATGAGACACTGCTTTATCTCTTCATCTTGTGCCCTCTAACGAGACACATTTTGTTTCCTGTGTGTGGACCTCAATGACTCTATAGTAGACACCCATTCGGTCTTGGTCCTAGGTAAGATCCCTTCTTTGTCCACTTTGCAATTAGATCATCCTTGCCCTACCTCTTCCCATTTTCTTAGATGGATAGCTCTTTGGCACATTTAGCACACACGTAATGTCTTCATTTTTTATTCGACCTTAGGCATCCATGGTCATGTGGCATGTGCTCAAGGATTAATGTTATGGTTGATAGGTCTCTTCCATGGTTTCAACGGACCTAGTCCTCCCTCATTTGGCTACTCCTTGGTTAGATATTATTTGCTCTACTTCTATCATGTTGCCAACATGATGTTTGTGTGCTAGATTTTGGTAATCTTTTGGCTTGACTTATGAATTGTTAGGATTTCTTGGTTGGCCAAAAGGCCTAATGCAAATACTTTTGCTTACTTAATTTAAGGTTCATGAAAAGAAAAGGAGAGAGTGGAGAGCGGGGAAAGCACTGAATGAGCAATAGCAATTAGGCAAGAGAAAGTGGTTATGTGCTGATGTATATACAACCCACATCATGCAACTGTTGTTGGTTGTAGGTATATTTTGCACTCCTATTATATTGGTTCCTCCTCAATTCGGTGTGCAACTATCCTCGATATCAATGGCCTACCATTTCTTATTGTCCCTACCCATCATTCTACAATTCAATTTTTGTCACCTATTTGATGTTCAACCCTTGATTATCTCCCCCAACAAGTGGAGCCCACTGTCACTACTTTCCTATCTTAAGAGTTGGGTCGCCTTTTCCTGTTATTCACACCAATGAAAAGGAAAGAATAAAATTCTCTACTATTTGAAGTGATTTTTTCACTAATGCTTACAAGGGTAGTAAGGGGCTCACTTCACCCACTCCCCCTCGTTCATCAGCATGATTGTACGATTGCGAGGATATCCAATGCTTCCGCCCCCTTGATGCGACCCCACACTTATGTATGCACCCTTGACAACAAAGCTATTTTTCTTGGCTTGTCCCCATGCACCCATTCGTTCCTATACCTCATTGTGATCACATGGAACTTCTGATGTAATAGATAACCTCTTTTGCAAATATGAGGCTAAGTAACTGATGCCTCGTTACCTCATTTGGTTTCTAGCCCAAATTTCACATGCCACTCTCAAAAGCCATGGTCTGCCGACAATCCCTCTAGTACATCTTGTTCCTCCATGACCCCAACATGTAGAACCATCACATAATGGAGGGTTCCCATGTTCAAAGCATTCATAGACAAATACCACCAAGCCCTTAATGAACAAGTACTCATTTTACAATGTTTGTCAATTTGACAAACTCCTTGGAAGTACCCTTCACTACCCAAATCTTAAGGCCCCTTGTTGTGCCACTAAAATTAGGCTTAGCATTAATTTAAAAACAACCCTAGAAAGCAATTAACAGATTAGAAAAATAAATGGTTTTATTTTTAAATAGTAGGAAAATGCTCCAAAATCATTAGTAAATAGAGTCACTTGTGGCATCCTTTCATCATATCCTTATCATTCATCATTAGCTTCATCCTCTAGGCACCTATCCTCACATTATTGGCCATACGCCACCTAGAGTTTCTACCACCCATCTAGAAGACATCGCGATCAATGGAAAACCTCCGGATGTTGATATACATGTCCCAATCATCAAAATCCTACCTCACTACTAATGTCATCATCTTGGAGCTTTTACAACCATCTTTTGGTCGATTGTAACTATGTCTTGACTAGAGACTAACCACCCAACTAGTGTTATCACCTCAGCCTCTTGCCATCGTGGGCGACCATTTGCCTTACATTGATTACTTGCATTTTGCTAATCCGCATCATCTTCAATATTGGGCATACTTTGAACAACTATAATCTACCCCCTCTATTGCCACTCATATCGTCTTATCCTTGGTGGCCTATTGTTACTACCTTATGAGATCCTTTGCAAGTACAACATAATCTTAATATTATTTTGATTCACCTCTACCTCAATCCTTGAGACATGAATGTTCAAGACCCCTCGTATCATTCATATTCTCATTAACTAATTCTTATTTAGCATTTATAAATCATGTTCAATTGTTCAAATTGTATTTGTGTCTACCATACCATGCTTGGTAGCATTTGGTTGCACCTAAGAGATAGGTTGCAACTCAAAAGTAGAGGTCAAGGACACAACGTAACTATCCTCTAGCTTGCCTCCCCTTTGGAAGTGGAAAACCTTCATACACTAGGCACCTTAAGCATCTTTGTTGAAGCCTCATATGGTACTTATTATTTGTGTTTCAAACATAAACTAACTTCTTACCATTTTGATCCAAGTACAGATTTGGATAGTTTGGCACTCCCATATTGGTTATTCCTCTTTGGTTGAGCTTCACATTCTCAAACCAATATACAAACTTTCCTTCATGGGGCTAAGTTTCCTTTGAGGCTACCATGAATATCATTCATTTCATATGCACCCCCAAACTGGTTATTCCTCTTTGGTTGAGCTTCACATTCTCAAACCAACATGCAAACTTTCATTCATGGGGCTAAGTTACAATTTCCTTAGAGGGTACCATGAATATCATTCATTTCATAGGCTTTTAATTGAACATGTACTTCATTTTTCTTCATCAAAACTACTTCTTGCCCCTTCATCAACATGATGAGGTGAAAGTGGAGAGACCGCTCATCAATAGGGCTAGTCCAAGCACCCAAGACAACGCTATTTTGGTGCAAAAGCTAGCATAATACAATTACATCATGCAAGTTATTGCCACAACTTACGTTTATACTTCATTACCTTATGACCTTGGCTTGCAATGATTCTATTTATGGAGTTCTTTTAGAAAATAAGTCTCGTTGTTTACACAATACCGTTAAAAGCAAATGAAAGAAAAATTTAACACCCAATAAATTGGGCTACTTGGAAGAATATACCCATCATTAGGCCCTTTGGCAGCCCATTACGGCACCCTTGGTTTGGGCTGAATACAACAAACGTTCATTGGAGTTCAGCATTTACAGTTTCACACCAAAAGATGCAAAATCCCCAATGAATGCAAATAAGAGTTAGTTTTAAGAGACTTCGAGTAAACACTTTAATGAGAGATCATGCAAGGCCAGTAAGGCCATAACATCAAGCAGGCAGATGAGAACATGGTTTCTAATCACATACAGGAGAGACAAAAGTTCTCTTGATAACTAGCTTTCCTCTAACCTCTACCTCAGTGTCACATGTGTAGATCCGAGTAATGATGTGTGCATTCATATATGCAGGAAGCAGACACACTTATGTTTGTAAATATAAAAGAAAAATACAAATAAAAATACACACACACACACATTTCATCATGCGAGCTCTGGTATCACGTAGCTCCATTTGGTTATGAGTACAGCAAGATACATTATTATTTCTGATGGCATTTCCAGATAACACACCCCTCAGGGCTTGCAGCACATTTTACAACCAAGAAATAGCAATAAAACCCACTGCATGAACTAATCTAAATGACAAAAAGAAAACATATAAGGTAAGTAGTCCAACACCCAACAACTTGCTGGGCTGCATCTGTTTTAGTGGCAAAACTACTAGGGCCCAGACAAGACCTGCAACCAAAAAAGCCATTGTGTAGTATAAACTGTCATCCTGAGGTATTGAAAAAGCTCCAGGTCTGGCAGCCCAGCTTCCCAGAACTAAAGAGACTCCTAATCCTATCAATGTGTTGAACATTGGAGCTGCATAGCAGCCAGATATAGCTATCTGCACTCCATCACCTCCATTGCAAGCAAGGGCTATATTTGCCATTAGATCCCCCATTGAGTTTCCCCAGGCAAGTACTGTCAACCCTAGTATGGATGGATCAATCTCTAGCATTATCCCAAACGTCACAAGCAAAGCCACAAGTTCATTGGCTATTACAAAAAACCAGACAATGCTCATTAAGAATCCACCAGCAACCCAAGGAAACAAATAACTTCTTGGGGGCCTTTCTGAATTGGTTGTGAAGAATGCCAGTACTGCGAAAGAAGCTCCTATCAATGCTGCTCCAATGTAGAAACCCATAGTACTGCCAGAAGGAATTTGTTCTTGTGTATGTAGGACCATAACAAAGAATACAGGAGCCAATACTGCAGTTGTCAAGGAATAATTTCTGGACCATCTATCCTCCTCAACAACAGGAATTGTGATCCGCCTTGGAAATGATAGAGGCCATTCCAAAGCATACATAAATACACGTCCCGCAGAACAAGATCCCTCTTCTTCCTCCTCAATACTTTCCCACAAATTCCTTGCAGATTCTCCTCGCTTTCCAAACTTATGAGAGTATATCGCCACATTAGAGGCCCACCTCCATTGAGGTAATGTAGTCCTCTCCGGCATCACAGCTGGTGGCAATGTTTCAGGATCTAATAAAGGACTGTATATCGAATCATCCTCCTCTTGAGAAATAGAAGGACCAGTCGTGTAAGGCAAAGCTTGCATTTGATGCCATTCTGGTTTCCGTACTTTTTGCTTAAATATTTCTGAAGTAGCAACAGCCACTGCATATGCACCATATATGGATAAAAAAGCCAGGGCACCCCATAGATGAATACGGCCGAAAAGAAGGATCACAGACAAGGCCAACAGGGTGAAAAGGAAGAAGCACACATCTCTGATAAAGCACTTCTTGTCCAACTTGATATGCTGAGAACCTGCAACCAGAATACTAACAGAGCCAGCAACCACAGAAGTCACAAAAACGCTCCCACCTAGAACACTGTTGAGGCCAACTTGTCCAACACCTGCACCGACAAAGGCAGCAATACTTGCAAACACATCTGGGGCACCATTGCCGAGAGGCAGCAGGGTCACGCCAGCCATGGTTGGAGGACAATTGAGGAGCTTTGATAACTTCTCCAGTGAGCAGCAGAAGTAATCTGCCGCTGTATTTCCAAGGGTGTAGAAGAGCACCAGAAGCCACAGAATGAGGACTGCATACCCGAGAACTGGAAATTTGGCGCAGCTGCAGAAGAAAAACCTTGTGTAATCGATGACAGATGCAGACTGGCACTGCGGGATGGCCTTGACATAGTCACAAGAGTTGGCAAACCCTATATGTTTCTGCACACCGTGGCATGGGAGGTTGTCCATGAGGCTGTCGGTTGAGTTTGTGGTGTTCCCCACCGCGGAAGAAGCCAAAATCAGCGATGGAGGCGAATCAAGTACGTCCTTGACAAATGTGGAGTCCTGAAGAAGGGCCCTGAACGGAGATCGCACATGCTGTGAGAAGCCCTGTGTGGTCGGCGAGTTGGGCGCATGGAGGCGTCCTTTGATGAACCAGAGGAAAAGAAGGAGGGAGGCGAGTTGACAGAGGGCATGTAGCGGGCGTCTTCGGCCTGAGCGACAGTCCGATTCAGCCATGGAGGATGACGAGTGCCCTCATACAAGTAAAATACCAAAACGTTCTTGGAAATTCTTCTGATGCGTGGTGGGCATCTTGAAGGATTGCCCACCACGCGTTCAGGAGTGTCCGCCGACATTGAGGACGAGGCCTAGTGCCAACTACTTTGCCCAGCCATGGAGGAGGACGAGTGCCCTCATAGAAGCAAATATGAAAACGTTCTTCAAAATTCTTGTGATGCGTGGAGGATTGCCCCGTTGACACCCACATGGAGGACGAGCCTAGTGGTACTGCCCACTAATTTACCCAAATGGTAACTCAACTATGGTTGTAACCAACTCTTTTATGAACGTTGGTCCAAATCAAGAAGGCCCAATAGAATGGCCAATGTATTACATATATGTGGTTTAATAGAAGGGGGCGGAAGCTTTTGTGTCCCGAACAATTCTTGAGCATTTCACATCTTTTTGGTGAAAACAGAAGCATCAGTCCCCCTGACTAACATCTACAGACCTCTCTCTCCTTCTCTCTACTCTTCCTTGCTCAAATATTCACTTGCTCATAGTTGAATGCACTTGCAACACCAAGTACACTACTGACTCCAATGTCATCTTGTCATGGAAGGTGCAACAATGGTAGCAGTCAAGTGCAATGCCATGCAGACATGTGTCAAACACCACACAAGTTGCACTAGACGACACCTTCATGGCACCTTGGAACATTGAAGTTCTTCTCTTTATTTTAAATTAAAATAAGAAAAGTTCTTAGCTCTCGGATCTTCATTAACCTTGAACTTTAAAATCTTTGGTTTACTTATAAACATAATATCAACATCAAGAACAATAGTTAGATTTATTTTTCAAAATGGAGGGATTTCAAGAAAGAATGCAGGAGGAAAATAATGTATCTATTCAGCACCAAATAATCCAATCTTTATTGTCCCTATTAGCTAATCAACAAAATCAAGCCTCCATTCGAATGAGTCCACCTTTGGATTGTTGTGTCCACCCAAAATCTATTTCTAGTCTACCAATAGAGGATGCGCTAGATAGATGATTTCGAGAACATGGTCACGTACCATGGATGGCAAGATGACCCAAAATCACAAGAGATTTGAAATGTATTAGGACTTGTTGTAACTCGGTATACACAACAAATAGAAAAAATTAAAGTAAATTGGTATGAAATTAAAAGTTAATTGATAAAAGATTTTGCACAACAAAATGTATCAGAAACAACACTTCAATAACCAAATAATTGCAACAATTGGAAAGTGAACCAATCTCACAATTTGCTATAAAATATAATCAATTGTTGCTTAGAATAGATGTGTTACATTTCTTATGGCCTTGTCTAAGACATGATATTACATGTGGAGTACAAGATCAAGGCCCAAAAACTTTACATGGGGCCATACAAATCGCACAATATGTATAATAACATCTTGAATGAAAATATGGTTGCCTTTCACACATCATATAAACAACAAGATAAACCTACACCAATGGACATTGATATTCAAAATATGCAATCTTTTAAAAAGTTGCCACAAAGGGATAATCAAGGATATCCTAGATGTTATAACTGTAACATGTTCAGTCATGTAGGTAAATATTGCAAATTTTCCAAAAGGCCAAGAACAAGTGAAATTTAGAAGTTAAAAAGCACCCAAAATTTTAATTTTATGTGGACATAAATGACATATTTATACATCAAGGAAAGTAGCCATAATAGCAATCAATATACAATGAACTAAATATTTTCATGAATGTTTGTATTTCCACGGCAACTTTTTTCACTGACATTAGGTTGTGATTGGCTAGACAAAGTCAACGGGAACATTGCCTTCAAAAACCAAAAAATTCAAACTTCCAGGAGGCAGATGGTTAGAAATTGAGAGGTTAATGCTTAGTGCAGGAGTTACTTACTCTCAAATTGTGCCTTCCACAAGGGTAAAAGATATAATAAATCTACTTAAGATTTACCAAAAAGTAACTCTCTCTACCTCACCTTATGTTACCTCTGTCCCCATTGAACACTGTATAAACACATTAAATCATGCATTGATAAAAATGGCACAAAACAGATGTTCACCAAAAGAAAATGAAATAATTGAACAAGCAGTTGGAGAAATGTTAGAAAAAGGGATAATATGACCATAAAAAATCCCTTAGGCAATCAAACCCCACTTGATTAAAAAAGATAATGGAGAATATCAATTTCTTGTTAATTATAAACCATTAAATAAAATAACACAAAATGGTGTATACCCTATACCGTGAATCGATGCTTTAATGGATGAACTAGGACAATCAAATTGCTTCACTTCTTTAGATTTATCATCTAGCTATTGGAAAATCCCAATTAAAAAGGAAGATAAAAAAATGACAACTTTTCAAACATTAAAAGGGTTGTCTGAGTTCAAGGTCATGGCTTTCAGACTCTCTAATACTCCAAGTTCATTTCAACAACTAGTTGATTAATTGTTTGCTCGTCTCGTCAAAAAGAAAGTGCTAGTAGTTTACTTAGATTATATTCTTATTCACAAAAGGACTTGGGATGGACACTCAAAAATCATAAAAGAAGTATTGTTAAATTTAGTTCAACATAATCTCAAATTACAATTTAAAAAATGTAGATGGGATTAAACTCAAATGAAATTTTCATGGTATATAATTTCTAAAGAAAGACTTCAAATAGATCCAAAAAAGATAGCAACAATTAAAGTATTTTTAGACCCTAAAAAAGTTAACTAATTACAATGTTTCTTATGAATGATGAATTTCTCAAATAGGTTTCTACCTAAATTAATAGAAATAACACAACCATTAAGAAAATCATTAAAAAAGAAGCATACATTTGTATGGTCTGATAAATGTAAACAAGCCTTTGAAAAACTTAAGGAGCTAATCTTTGAAGTAATAATATTAAATTACCCTAATGTTGAAAAACCATTTGTTTTAAGAACATATGCTTCTAATATAGGACTATGAGCTATGTTAGTGCAAATAGATTATCATGATAAATGGAGACCAATTTGTTTTATTAGTTGTTCACTTACAAAAATAGAAGGTAATTACTAAACAATAGAAAAAGAACTTTTAGCTATTGTTTGGGCACTTCAAAAATTAAGTCCATATGTACATAAGTCAAAATTAACTCTAGAGACATATTATCAACCACTAGTAGCTTTAACAAAAAAATCTCATCCTCCAAAACTTCTACTTCGTTGGATTCTTGCAATTCAATGCTATAGTTTTGAGATTAAATATTGTGAAGGCTTTGAAAACAATGTTGTTGATGCACTTTCTAGATATAACTCATATTCAAAATACTTCAATAGATAAACTCACAACCAATACTCAATTAATAGTAACACTTCAACAAAAAGATCCAAATATAAAGATAATTATATTAAACATAAGAAATAGTAAGTCACAAATGCATTATTACATCAAATATAATGTGTTATATTATATAGGCCATTTAAAAGAGCCAAAAATAATACTCCCTAAAGCTTTACAAATCCAATATATTAATTATTGTGCTCTTCCTTTATTTTAACACCTAGGATTCCATAAATGTTTAGAATTAGGAGAAAGTCTTATAAGCCATAGCAAATCATCTAAAACATTGTACAAAATATCATTTCAAAGAACTAACGCGTAAACTAGTAAGCTTATTCCAACCCATAAAAGTCAATAGACCATTTGAATTAGTAGCTTGGGATATAATCATGCCATCTCTTAAAACATATAAAGGTAATGAATTTATTATAGTACTAATAGAATACCTTATCGGATGGTGTGAATTTAGTACTACTAGATGCAACAATTAACTCAATAGCTAAATTTCTATTAGAAGAAGTAATAATTCGAGCTTCATGTCCAAAAACTATATTATTTGATCAAAGACAAATTTTCAAATTATAAATTATCAAAATAATATGGAATGTCTAAAACAAACATTTGTACCTATATAACACCCTCAAACAAATGGATTAACAAAATGCTTAAATAAGGCACTAAAATAAATTATTTCCATGTATGTAGACTTGCTCCAACAAAATTGGGACGATGTTCTCCCTTATGTTGTACATGTATATAGATGTTCAATCCAAGCTTCTATCAAAGTTAGTCCTTTCAAAGCTTTATATGGCCGTGATCCAAATTTTTATCCAAAAATACCATTTTTTGAGATTTCAAAAAAATACAAAGCTATGACCAATTGGCACTTAGAACTAAAAGAAAAATAACTAATGTTAAGATTAGCAATTCATAATAATTTAAAAGTTGCACAAACATAACAAAAATGATACTATGATAAAATTAGACTAAATAAGGAATTCAAAAATGGAGATAAGATATTAATTTACTATCCAAATAGAAAAAAAAGCTTAAATGAATTACTACAACATAAATGGGTAGGGCTGAATTCTCTTAATGAAAGTGATGAGGTTTTTGACATCCATATACAATATCTAATAGAATAAGGAAACACTTATAAAGAAAGACAAATAGGAAAAAAAGAAAAACAACAACACACGCAACACATATCTGAAGGGAGTGTGCCCTAAATTGGAAACATGGAGTAGAAGTAAGAGATATTATGAAAGAGAGAGAGAGAGAGAGAGAGAGAGAGAGAGAGAGAGAGAGAGAGAGAGAGAGAGAGAGAGAGAGAGAGAGAGAGAGAGAGAGAGAGCCAATAGTCACAATGTGTGACCTGCCTTCCCTTTATTCAAATGTCATTAAAAGAATAAAGAATGAAGTGATAATGATGGGCGCCTATCACCTATAGTCTACAAGTATGTGGATAACTAATACACGGTGTGGGTATTGTCAACGTAACTAATACACAGGTGGCTAGGCACACAAACACCTTCACCCCCAACAACCTCCCACTTAAAAGTAAATGTGTCCCTAGTGAGGAGAGAATAAGAAAAAAGTGACAAAGTATAAATGTACATAAGTACAATAGGATGAGAAAAGATGTCACCTCATCAATGCTCATCAACTTCCTAAGGAAGGCAAAATGCTCCACTAAGAGACTTTTAGTGAGCAGATATGCAGGCTTTGGGTTAGTTGAGATATTGACAAGCTCAACCAACTTTTTTCCTCAATGGCCTCTCTAAAAAAGTGGTAATGCACCTCAATGTGCTTCGTCTTTGCATGGAAGACAGGCCAATTGAATAGCACTCATAGAATCGGAATGCAATGTATGGACCTCATCAGTAATGCCAAGGGCTACCACCAGACTGTCTAACTAGAGAATCACCTTACAAGCCTTAGTGGTTGCAACAAACTCTGCCTCTATAGTAGATAGGGTCATGCATTTTTGCACCTTAGACATCCAAGAAATAGCACCTCCAATAAAGGTGAAGACATAGCCAGAAATAGACTTCCTACTATCTGCATGTCCTACATAATCAGAGTTAGTATATCTCATAACTTCTGTATCTTGGCCACCATAACAAATGCACAAAGCTATTGTACCCTTCAATTACCTCATGATACCCTTGACTGCATCCCAATGCGGTCAACCAAGTGTAGCCATATAGCGTGCCACAATTCCCACCGCAAATGCTATGTCAAGATGAGTGGCTATATCATGGCATACATCAAACTACCCACTGTGGACGCATAAGGGATCTTGGTCATCTCAACCTTCTGCTCATCAAACTGCAAATAATCAGCTCAACTAACCTTCACATGAGAAGGTAAAGGACAACAAATAGACTTAACATTTTACAAATGAAACCACTCATGGACCTTCTGGATATACTCCTTTTATGACAAGTAAAGGAGCCTCTTAGAATGATCACGCTAATGCACATTCCAAGAATATGTGAGGCCCATCCCATATCCTTCATCTCGAATCTTTTCTTAAGCTAACCTTTCAATGCATCCAGCTCATCATAAGCACTTCCAGCAACAATCAACATATCATCCACATAGAGGATCAAAATCATAAGGCTACTATCATGAGCCTTCTTTGTGTATAAACATATATCCATATCACTATGGAATATCCCTATGAATGCATAAAAGTATCAAATTTGTGGTACCATTCCCTAGGTGCTTGCTTAAGACCATAAAGGCTCTTTCTCAATCTACACACTAGGTGGTCCCTACTAAGTTTTGCAAGGCCCTTAGGCTACTCCATGTAAATCTCATCATGCAAGTCCCTATGAAGAAAAGTTATCTTGACATCCATCTAATAAAGATCTAAGTCAAGCTAAGTAACCAAAGCTAATATCAAGTGTAGGATAGTCACCTTCATAACAAGAGAAAAAACCTTCATCAAAGTCCACACCATGCTCCTACTTGAAACCTTTAGCAACTAATCCGGCCTTATATGGTGGCTTGGGGTGACCAAGGGTACTTTTCAACTTGTACACCCACTTGCATAGCAAAGTACACTTTCCAATAGGCAACGAAACTAAATCCCACATATGGTTTTTCTGCAGTGAGTCATATTCTGACTGTGCGGCCCTCTCCCAAGAGTGACTATCACATTTGCACATGGCCTCATCATAAGTAAGAGGCTCACCAGCATCTATCACCATAACATAATCCATAGAGGACCCAAATCGCTCAAGATGTTGTTGATCTCTAGTAGACTGTCTCAAAATAGGGTGTGGGACCTATTCATCTTGTGGAGCATCAAGGACTTGGGCCACTAGATCATGGGCTACTTTTGCAAGCTCGCTAGCTGGGTATACAATAGCAAGAGGCTCCTCTTGAAATATCACCATGTGTATGTCAACAATATACTCAGGTTGCTTATGCATTTTCTCCTCATGAAAAACAACATCATGGCTGTGAATAACCTTCTGAGCCTATAGGTCCCATAGGTGATACCCCATCTCACCTACATCCCCATAACCAATAAAGATGCATTCCTAGACTTAGGATCTAACTTATTGCACTTGTCCTTGGAAACATGGCAGAAAGCCTCATAACCAAAGACACACAAAATGAGTGCATGAAGAAGGTTTTCCAAACCATACCTCCTTTGCAACCTGATAGTCAAGAGCAGTACATGGGGACCGATTAATTAAGTGTAAAGTAGTAGTAACTACCTCAATCCAAAAATGATATGGTAAGCCTGTCGAGCTAAACATACTACAGACTTACTTCTAAATTGTTCTATTCATGCACTCAGTCATACCATTCCAGGGTGGGTTATATAGGGTGGTCTGTTGATGCTTAGTATCCCTCTCATCATAAAAATTGCTCAAAGGCTTTAGAGACATGCTCAGCCCCATTATTTGACCTTAGGTATTTTAGCCTATAC
Organism: Lygodium microphyllum; assembly: GCF_053477565.2. Lineage (NCBI taxonomy): Eukaryota > Viridiplantae > Streptophyta > Polypodiopsida > Schizaeales > Lygodiaceae > Lygodium > Lygodium microphyllum. Next base: position 136,241,911 of record NC_141147.1, read on the forward strand.
CCAAATGGCTTCTCAACCAAAGCAAGCCAATGCTGAAATGTAGCCAAGACTTCTAATTTTTGCTTAATAGGATATGCCTAGACCTTATGTATATAGTTATTAATGAAAGGTAACGAAATACTTCGTGCCACCTAATGACTTGTAGGGTATAAAACCACATACATTCGAATGAACAAGAGCCAATGGCTCATCTATGTGTGTCATACTAGACTTTTCATGCGTATGTCTCTTCTATAAACAATGATCACAAGACTCAAAGCACTTATAGTCAAGGGGCACAAGATATTGTAAATGAATAAGCATTTTCATTCCTTTCAAGGACATGTGCCCAAGGTGATGATGCCAAAGAGATACATGTGGAATTGCATCCATTGCCAAAACATGGTCGACTGACCCAGATACAAGCACGGGGTAGAGCTATTGGACTTAGCACTATGTGAAATGAAATGATACCAATGGGTAATCTTCCATGAGGAATCACCAAAAGAAATAACATAACCTACATCATCCAAAGTGCCAACAGAGATAAGGCTCTTCGTGAGAGTCAGTACATGATGTATATCATGAAGAGTGAACACACTACATGAATCAAACTACAGCTAGACATCACCAATACCAATTATCTCTAATGCCAGGTTATTACCCAAACAAATAGATCCAATCATACTGCGATAGGAGTGAAACCGCTCTCTATGAGGGGGTATCATAAAAGGAAGCCCTTGAATCTATCAACCAATACTGAGTATATCTTGACAAAGCATCAGTCATCTATGAAGTATCAAGAGAAGAAGCTACAAGTATGAAATCATCATCAAATTAGTCTACATGACATTAATCTCTTTAATCTTAATGATGGACTTGCTAGGGACAATGTTGTGACGATCATTTTTGTCATGTACTTTACCCTTGCTCTTTTCCTTATGCTTGTCCCGCACATTTTATGGCACTGTAGTCGAATATATCCTACTTTCCATAGTAATGACAAGTCAATGAGGACTTACAGCCATGGGACTTATATCAAGACCATCCACATGATTGAGAATGAGATTGCTGAGAGTCTCTCCCATAGCGGTCATGACCACTAGCATTATTGCCTCTAACTATCAAAGCATGAGAGGTACGAAAGCACCAACATTCTTTCTGTTAACCTCTTCATTCAAGAGTGCACCCTCTATATCCTATAACTTTAGCCCATTAGCAGGTATACACACATAGTAGTACAAAATGTATCTCATGATTCATGTAGTGTAACCAAGAGGAACAAAGAGGGAAGATTACCCTTGAATTCAATCCCCTGTGAGGACAAATGGCTAAGAATGAAATGAAACTCATTTAAGTGGGTTGACATAGAAGTGCCCTCCTTCATGCAAAGGTCCATGAGTTGCTTCACCCAATACGTTTGAGAAGAAAGGATTATCTTGTCATAGACATTGCAAATCTTATCCCATAAGTCCCATGCAAAGACTGCCCATCAGAGACAACAACCCTACTTAGAGAGGGACAAAATGATGGTGGATTTACATAGCTCATCTAGTTCAGCCAATCCTTTGCATCAATACATTCAAGCTTGACACCCTCATCTTTCAAAGGCTTAACTTGCATTTTTCTACACTGAAACTTGTCAAATTTGGGCCTTCCAATAGCTACAGTTGGTGCCATCCAACTTTCCAATATTAAAGATAGCACTATCATTAGAACCACCAACCATAATGAGACCAAGCAAAATGAATAAAAGGAAAAAACAAGCTACTGTAATAACCTGCAGATCAGCCCCAAAACCACTATCAGATCAAGCTAAAAAACAAGGGATATTGACTAAGTAATGAGCTATCCACAAACTCAATGTAAAAGAATGTCAAATGGAGGTGATTATTTGCATAAATAGTGTAGTAAACTCTGTAATTACAATATGCTGAAAATGAAGTACAATAGTAAGAAATCAAAGCCAAAGAGGGGCAATCACTGATACAAGACAAATTGCAATTGCCAAGGAATAGTTGCAATTAGCAGTGAGTGAATATGTGACTGGCACTAAGAACTGTAAAAGGATCGATGTGTCAAACTAAGATATGTCCCATAGGCATAACCATCATGCATATAATAGGTCTCACAAGGGTAATAAAAGAGACCAAAAGGGCACAACTAATTAAGCAATGCCATTGAAGCTCAATACATAGCCAACCAAGATGCATACATCACTAATAACAGCGTGAAAGAGATAGGTGCTGGCCCAAAATCCATGTTAGATCAACCCACGAAGCATCAATTGCCTACATAAAGCATGATAAGAGCATGTATATGTCACCAAGTCCCATGGTCTCACTATAAGACCCTCAAGCTCAATTGCAGAACCAAATGTGCTCAATGTAACATCCAAGTGTCAACTAGGCTCAAGCCCAATAGCTCCCACCATGACAAAAGTTGAATGCCAGACAAGCAAACAATTCTAAAACATCATATGAAGGATATCCATACACCCAAGATCCAAGTAGCATATATCCAAGAGCATCCAACCCAAGTAACTTGCAAAGCTCTTACAGTAGCATCCAATGACCATACATAACTGTGAATGATAGCCAATGTCAAGAGTCAAATCTTCAATCTCAACTCAATAGCATGTAAGGAGCATAACCAAGCATGTAAGATCGATGGTATATCCTAGTGTACCATCCAAAGTGTTAGGGAAACATCCAATGGCAATAGGCACACAATATCCTTGATAAAATAGTATTCAATCGTGCTTATTAGCAATAATAAAAGACCTCTATAAAACTAAGCAAATGAGTGCTCAAATCAATCCAATAGCATCTCACATCAATGCCATATCATGCCCCAAGTATCCAACATCAATACATAAGCATACATGCATCTCAGGAAGCATATACACACTCCAATGTCTGAGACAATTCTGTTTAGACGTCTATGACAACATGTCTACTATATATGACAGCAAGGAATGGAGGTTGGGAGCTCCAAAACTCAAGTGACCAATGTTGGGGAAATGATTGACCAATTGCCAATGACCATATGGGAGCTAGAGGAGCAATCAAATTGAGCAAAGATTTAGGCAAGCAAACTCACACAAGTCATGCTGATTTGCTAGTCTTGTTGGCTACCATTGCTACCCATAGTAGGGCCCCAAAATAATGTTGAATATATCTAGGAGAAGGCTCAACAAGCCTTTGATCACTGGGAAAGAGAAGTGTACAAATTCATACCTCTCCAAGTTGAGCCATGGCTGCCATGAGGCCTTCAAGCTAAAGCTTTTCCTATGCCGAAGCAAACTAAAGGGGAAGAGCTCCTCAATACCAATGTAATGGCTTTGATCTACTAGTTGAAGGGAGTGTACCATGAAGTGAAAGCACGGAGCAAAAGCAAGAACTATGGTGGAAGGAACGAGAGAGAGAGAGAGAGAGAGAGAGAGAGAGAGAGAGAGAGAGAGAGAGAGAGAGAGAGAGAGAGAGAGAGAAGATGTGGGAACACCAACAGTCACAATGTGTGACCAGCCTTCCCTTTATTCAAATGTCACTTGAAAGAATAAAGAATGGCGCCCACCACTTGTAGTGTACAAGTGTGCGGGTAACTATTACACGATGCAAGTACTGTTAGTGTAAATAATACACGGGCAACTAGACCCAATAGGATCAAGGAGTTCTTTTCAAATATTAATAATGACATAATGTAGGATATGGAGATTAAAAGAGAAAAACCACAACAATGGGTTGAGCTTTACAAGTGTGTGCACACTTACTCAGTCTAAATTTTGAAGATGATAAAACAATTATATGTATAGGATAAAGGTTCTAATACGCAGGTGAGAGCCAAAAGAAGTTCATTTACAAACTTCAGCCCACCCCCCCCCCCCCCAAAAAAAGAGGTCAACCTTTTCTAAGTCACAAAAAACAAGGGAATTGGAAATATTAACTTGTGCTAGAAAAGTAACACCTCTCTCTTTTCACGATCATGCTACCTTTTCCCCACTGCCCTCTTTTTGGTGCATTCATGACCTCCCACTTGTCATATCACTTGCATAAATCCAAAGCAAATGTATGTCAGAGAATATTTGTGTATTTTTATTGCATATATTTAACCATAGCTTCCCTATAGTTCGAGTCTACCCATAGTGCAATTTTATAATTCCTATGTTCCTCCATGCACGTACAATAGTGTTTCTCAATGCTAATTATTATTAATTGTGATTCTCGACACTAATTTCTCCTTTCCAACTATGAACATTAGAACAACCAAGAAGACAAAGAGAGATCCTCAAAGGACTAGCTTCATTTTATCTTGAGAAGCAAGATGTTGATCATGGGGCCACCACTTAGGACCTCATTTTGCAGGTGGTTGAAATATGTCAAACTAGGGTGAACCCCTTCATTGATGGTATGGTAGAAACCCCCATCCTAAGTAAGGCTTAGAGTTGTTGAAACATTGGAGTGCCAATGAGCTATAAATTTGAGGCCTAAAGTGGTTAAGTCATTGTATGACAACTTAGAGCTATTGTATAGCCAACGCAGTTACCTATTGTCCAACATTTGGAATGATGAATTGGCTGCCAAGGGTTTAGAGACAAAGGAATGAAGGTTTTAGCCAAAAAGGGCACTAGGGTTGTGTATGGCATGACACTAGATTCTCAAGAATGGTTGACCATTCTTAGCTATGTGAATGTTGAAGGCCAATCATTGCTAGGGTACTAGATATATAAGGGAAAGATGGCCATGCAAAATTATCTCAACCAATGCAAAGAGAGGGCCACAATATCTATGGAAAACAAGGAATGGGTGACACTCCAATCGTTCTTAGCATGGATGGAGCATTTTAGGTCGGTGGTGCCAAATAGTGTCACCGAGCAATCATTAGTTGCTAGCCTTGGATGGTCATGGGGCATAGATATAATCACTCTTCCATCTCACACATCCCACCAACTTCAATCATTGGATGAATCAATCTTCAAGCCGTTCAAGATGGTCTTCAAGAAAGAAGGGTGATTTGGCAGTTGAAGAACCATGATGCAACAATGACCAAGGTTGATATTGTGGGCATTGCTTCACAAGCACTAAATAGGGCTATGATAATTGGGAACATAGAGGTAGGATTTAGAGCCATGGGTATTTGGCCTTTCAAACAAGATGCACTCAACTTTGAGCACCTCCCTTGCGCATATGCACATGGACTTTGTGGCCATGGATACAATCATGCAAGAAAATGTTGATGCATTGGATAGTCAAGCTTGCAAGGAGCTACTCAATACACCCAAGACGGGGAATGAAGAGGAGGTTATTCTTGCCACATTGGCTAATATAGAACAACAAATATCAAGCCCACCTTAGCTACTAGATGGTGTTGCAATGTGCAGGCCACTGTGGCTAACACCTTTCCTAGAAAATTGAAGCTCCTAAATGTGCCTCGTGTGGAGGTGAGTATGTGCATGCTAGCAAGAGAGGCATATGTTTATTACACCAACTCCCTAATAATTGATTTCTAATTAGAACATTGAAAGCATGAAGACCAAGATCACAGTGAGAAGAAGCAGAGAGATCTAAGAAGGAAAAGAAAAAGCACCAAGCCCTAAAGAGAGCTAAGCAACAACATGCCATTGTAGAGGCAAAGAAACAAGAAAGGGGGGGAGCATGCTACTTTGTGACAAGCTCGAAAAGAGTGGGAATGCCAACAAGCCACATTTAAGTGCAAGTTGCGAGTTGTCCTATGGGAAGGGTAGCCCATTCTCATTGAGGATCTAACTTGACCCCTTTCTGTGCCATCCATCCAGTCCTCCCAAGCAAGGCTTGAAAGACTTGCAAAGTAGAGAGTTGCCAAATCATGCCATATTGCGACTACTTGCTCCACATAGGAAAGCCTAAACCCCAAATAATGTTTTGTGAGCCACTCAATCTATGCAACAAGCTTAATCCACTACTTGTTGGTGAATTAATATGAAGTAAATGATTTCTAATATGTCCAGTCCCACCTCCCTATGTGACGTTGCATACCACTATGTCTCCCTCCCTATCTATGTCTACATTTTTAGACGTGAATTAGAAGATGACCTAAAAAAATAGAGCTAAGAGTGAGAAAGATTCACCTATTTTACCTTGTGCGATAGGATGTTGAACCATATGATCTAGCTCCAATATGTACATGCAGAATGCACTTGCTACCAATTGCTAAATAAGATAACAGTTAAATGAGAAGGTTCTAAAACAACACTCTTACCAAATGAATCTCCCATTATTGAATGCATTAAAGAATTCCAAACCTCTAAGCAAACCCATGGACTATTTTTGGAACAATTCATGCTTAACTCAGTTAATCCCACTCATTGTTTCCCCTTGCAAAGAAGCTAATTCCCACAGGAAACCATTAAATTGAAACTACAAAGAAATAGACTACTTACCAAGAAAACCATAGCCAAGGTGGCTAGGCATGAAATGATATTGCCATGAATGGCTGAGAATCAAATTATGAGAGGTTGCAGCATGGTATGCACCCCAAACTATGGTGGCCAAGAGTATGCACCCTCTTAGAAGGGGGGAGGTAGAGACCTCAAATATGAAATGTTGTAAAATGGCAAAAAGGTACTTGGCTAGTTACAACTTAGCCTTTTATACTTAACCCTATTAGGCTAAATATTGACTAAGGTATTAAAGCATTTTTACTCTATTACAAGCCATCCCAGCCTAGAAGAGCTTTGTCCTCAAAGCCGAGTTGAATTTGGGACAAGATACAAGGATGTGTTAGAGATCATCCCCTAGACACATTCATTTTCCTCTTTCAGGTAGTGTGCAGAGCAAGTTGACGGATCTGTCAGGGTCAGTTTGAGTGCCATGTCAGTAGCAGCAAGGTGCCACATCATTATTTTTTCTAGGTCAGCAGTCACACGTGTGATGGGAGATGTTGTTGCAGATGCCACGTGGCAGAGGTTGTGCAGTCGAACATTTTTTCAACATTTTTTAATGCAATCGACTGTATTTAATGCAAACGAGGGCATTGTTTTTTCCTAGGCTATATAGAGCTAGTCTCTTGCACACTCTCATTCATTCATAGGCACTCTCAGTAGATCGTGGAGATCAAATTGTGATCAAGCCTTGTTGTCCTCGAGGTGTACACATGTGGTGACATCATAGAGGAGGAGATACGCAAACATACACAATGCACCCGTGTACATATCTGCATTCCTTTGTATTCAGCATGTGGAGTCCTATAGCAGATTTTCTTGTTCTACTATCTCTTTCTCTCTCTCTCTCTTCTCTCTGTGTTCGCCCTCTCTCTCAGTCTTGGTCCCACACTTCCGCATCGCTGCACTCTAACATGGTATTAGAGCAGTGAAGAGGGACTGACTGAGTGAAGAACCTACATGAAGAGGAGATTTCAACATGATACAAGGCTGCATTTCCAACGTTCGACGGGCGAGAGGGAGGATTGAACATCGAAACAAGGATGAAGCAAGCATGAGCATGTGGGAAAGGAGTCCAGTTTGTGAATTTGTTGATGTTTGTTGCTGTTTGAAGAGGAGGAAGGCTGCATTTTCGGCCTTCAACTGCAGATTTTACCTTTTCATCGCCTCTGACGGTTGAAGCAGGTTCGAGACGTAGAGGAAAGAGCCCTATCAGGGTGCATCTTCACAGTCAGGGGGGCTACTTTTGCATTTGTGTAGGCATTACAGGTGAAAATGTCTATAGAGACCGACTTGGAGTTCCAGGAGATCATGGATTGAAAGGTGCCTATGTTACCGACTCTTCCATCATATCAAAAGCTCGATGGTGACAATTATCACATTTGGCACGTGATGATATTGGCCACCCTGGAGTCTTACGATTTGGCAGAGCTCATGACAGAGGATATTGAATGGCCCTCGGTGAGAGATGAGTCCAAACTCTCTTTAGATGCTCATGTGGAGTTGACCAAGGCATAGTCTCACTAGGACAAACTGAATGCCATGATTCATTTTTTTCTTTTTCTGTCTTGTACTACAACCGTGATAGCTCACATTGAGCACTTGACAGTGGCTCAAGAGATCTGGTTGGAGCTCAACCAGATGTATAACTAGATGACCTTGATGAAGAGGGTTTCTTTTTGGAGGTGCAGATGCGGACCATGTCCGTGACTAAGTCTTCTTCGCTGCGGGAGCAGATCAACAAGCTAAGACAGCTTCAAATGCAAATTCAGAATGCGGGGAAGCCAATTTTCTCCAAAGACATGTTGATCACTTTACTGTCCCAGTTGCCACCACGATTCGGTGCCTTTTACTCCGCTCTTATTGCTTCAAGGTGAGAGTCGACTCTTTGTTGGGAAGAGTTAGTTTCTATGGTCTTGGACCAAGAGGAACAACTGAAGAGCGGTGGCTACACCCTCATTAGCTGCTTTTCTTCACTTAGCGGTCATTGAGGGCGCTACATCTGTGATGCTGCGATGACAGCCCCCGGGCTTGAGAGTGGATCATTGACAATGGTGCCTCACGGCACATGACTCCTTCTACCGTTGGTGTTGCCCATTTGCGACCTTTGCGTGGGCAGATTCTCATAGGAGATAGCTCTTCAGCATCAATTGCTGTGCGGGGTGAGATGTAGTTGATTCTAGATGGGTGTATTGGTACCCAAATTTCCGAGATGTTGCATGTTCCAGGTTTAGGGTATCATTTACTTTTGGTACATAAGATTTGTTCTCTTGGCCTTTTGGTGGAGTTTGACATTGATGCTATTCGAGTCCTCGATCGTGGATCGAGGAAGGTTCTTTCTTCAAGGTATGAGGAGAATGGCTTTTACAAATTGAAGTCTTCTACAACTCTTACTTCTTTTCTTCTAACCTCTCAAACATAGTCCGAGTTGTGGCATGCTCAATTTGGCCACCTGAACTATGATTATCTTCAGAGGGCATCATGAGGACAGCTTGTTCGAGGGTTTCCAGAGGACGCAATTCATGGGAAGCAGCATAGGGATGCGATTTCCAACAAAGCTTTGTGGATGTCTACTTCATCGATAGAGCTTTTATCTATGGATCTTTGTGGCCCTATGAGAAACGAGTCCTTGAAGGGGAGCTCGTACTTCATGTTGATCATAGATGACTACAATAGGATGACTTGGGCCTACTTCTTGGCACTAAAGTCAGAGGCTTTCTCCCACTTCAAAGATTGGCTTCTCTTCGAGGAGACTTGATCGGACCGACGATTGAAGACCTTGTGATCAGACAAGGGAGGTGAATTTGTTTCTAATTAGTTTGCTCGTTTTTGTGTAGATAGAGGCATTCACCAGGAGTTTGCTAACACCAACACTCCTCAAGAAAATGGCATCCTTGAACGGAAGAACCGCAGTGTGATCGAGATGGCATGCACCATGATGGAGCACCAACAAACACCTTAGTTTTTGTGGGCCAAGGCTATGGCTACGACAGTCCACATCCTAAATTGATCCCCTGACAGGATGACACCTTTTGAGGCTTACTTTGGGACTTTGGAACTAAGCCTGATGTTTCTCATTTTAGGGTTTTTGGGTGTGATGCATATGTGGACATCCCCAAGACTCAATGAGACAAATTTGAAGCGGCTTCCCGAGGATAGGTGTTCATTGGTTACAACTCCCAGTCCCAAGGATATCGCATGTATGATCTTGTGAAGCACACAAGAGCCAAGATGAGCCAAGATGTGCGGTTCGTGGAAGGTCTAGCCAAAATAGCGGGTGAGGAGCACCCCGTACTTGGAGATCCAAGGGAGAGTTGGGTTCCCGAGACAGTTCCTTTGGAGCAAGAGCCTCTTGATGAAGATTCTGCTTTAGATACAGAGTCTTCTCTTCCACCGGCCACCCTAGTGGAGCTTCTGTCGATGGATGTACCTGAGTCTTTAGCAGATGGAGAGTGACGAGGCGAGATCCGTCCTCCTCCTCCTTGGGCTTGTGACACACTCCGAGATTCATGGATCGAGGGGGTCCTTTAGGAGTGGGAACCACATGATGGACCACAAAGGTCACAGAGGCACCATGCACATTCTACGAAGCTTGTTTGCTCTAACTATTGTTAGATGACCCATGTTATGCAAGATCGAGAGCCCACCTCCGTGAAGGAGTCTTTGCAGTCTGACCATTTGCGAAAAGCTATGGAAGCTGAGTTGGAGGCTATTGAGAGGAATGGCACTTGGTACCTCGTGCCTCGTCCCTCTCATAAGAAGGTCATCGGCGTCAAGTGGGTCTTTAAGACCAAGTACCTTAGCAATGGTTCTTTGGACAAGCACAAGGCCCGACTTGTTGCTAAAGGTTTTGCTCAGCTCCCAGGCATGACTTCCATGATACTTTTGTCCCCACTGCTCGTATGGTGACTATTCTAGCTATTCTTGCCTTGACTAGCCAGGAGATGGCTTGTCTATCAGTTAGATGTGAAGTCGGCCTTCCTCAATGGTGACTTGAAGGAGGAGATCTATATGGAGCAGCCTCCTAGCTTTGGATTCTCGGATGGGAAAGTCTACAGGCTGAAGAAGGTCTTGTATGGCCTAAAGCAGGCTCCGTGTGCATGGAACGAGAAGATTAACTCGTTCCTTCCGTCAAAGTTGGGATATCGTCGGCGATCCATAGCTTTATGTACACACTTCCAAGGTTGGTTGTGTGTTGTTTGTGTTGTATGTTGATTTGATTCTTACAGGTGACCATGCACAGAAGGTCAAAGAGACAAAGACAACTTTACATTAGTAGTTCGAGATGACGGACTTGGGGCTTCTTCATTTCTTCTTGGGTCATGAGATTTATCAGTCTCAGAGGGGGATTTTCATCTCTCAGTAGAGATACATTCAAGAGCTCTTGGTAACTTTTGAGATGGAGAATTCTCGAACCATTTCTACTCCTATGGATCCGAACTAGAAGGCCACTTCACACTCTGATTCTCCCTTGATGGATGCTTCCTGCTACTGTCAGCTGATTGGATCATTGATTTGGCTCCTCAACACTTGTGTTGATCTTTGTTTTGCTGTAGGTCTCTTGGCGGGATTCATGAGTGAACCAAAAAAGGTGCATTGGTAGGATGCCTAGAGGATTCTTCGGTATTTGAGGGGGACCTTTGACTTAGCTATTTCTCAACAAGTACATGTGCTTAAGTTCTTGTTCTTGCAGGTTGGAGCGACTCAGATTGGGTTGGCAATGTGGATCACCGTCGGTCTACTACAGGCTTTTGTTTTACCTTGGGTGTAGGTGTTATCTCATGGAGTAGCAAGAAGCAGCCCACGATAGCCCTTTCTTTTACTGAGGCGAAGTATCGAGTCGCGTCTTCCACCACATGTGAAGTTGTGTGGCTTCAAAGATTGTTGGAGGAGCTTGGCTGCCCCTAGACTTGTCCTACTCTTCTGTAGTGTGGCAACGAGAGTTGCATTGCCTTGGTACAAAATCTTCTATTCCATGCCCGGACGAAGCACATAGAGATACAATACCAGTCCATCAGGGAGAAGCTTCTGGATGTGACCATTTATGTGGAGTACTGCAAGACGAAGGATAATCTTGTAGATTTGTTTACGAAGGCACTTCCCCAAGCTCTTCTTCAGAGACATGCCAGATCCCTCGCCTTATGCCTCATCCGGCAATCTGAGAGGGGGTGTTAGAGAGATCATCCTCTGGACACAAACATTTTCCTCTTTTAGGCAGTGTGCGGAGCAGGTTGACAGATCTATTAGGGTCAGTTTGAGTGCCACATCAACAACAAGGTGCCACATCATCATTTTTTCTAGGTCAGCAGTCACACATGTGATGGGAGATACTATCGCAGATACCACATGGCAGAGGCTATGCAGTCGGACAACTTTTGGACATTTTTTAATGCAATTGGCTGCATTTAATGCAGCAGTGGGCATTGTTTTTTCCCAGGCTATATATAGGCAGTCTCTTGCGCACACTCTCATTCATTCACAAGCACTCTCAGTAGATTGTGGAGATCAGATTGTTATCATGCCTTGCTGTCCTCAAGGTGTGCTCGTGTGGTTATATCATAGAGGAGGAGATGACATACGCACTGCGTTCGTGTACATATCTGCATTCCTTTGTATTCAGCATACTTCGTACATAAGATCTTCTTGTTCTACTGTCTCTTTCTCTCTCCCTCTTCTCTCTATGTTCACTCTCTCTCTCAGTCTTGGTCTTACGCTTTTGCATTGCTGCACTTTGACAGGACGAGTACAAGAATATCTTGAAATAGATGGAGTCATGTTGAAATAAAAGTCTTCATGCCACAAACATTTTCAAATTATTTTGAAGACAAGCGAGACGGCTTCCATCGATATAGTAGTATCCTCCGCTATTCATCCACCATCTTTCACAGTATAGAGGTGAGGGGTTGCACAACTGATGTAATATTTGCATCATTTGATTTCTCTAGGCAAAACTGGATGAATGCATAGCTGACATAAACATTACTCGGGGAGGATCAAGAATTGTTTCCTAGATTCGTTATTCTGCCATAATTCAAAAACATACATTAACAAAGAGAAGAAAACATGTCCTAGGCTATGTCTACAATCCAAAAAAAAAAAACTTCTTAAGTTTATATTGTATTCTATTTTAACTAGCGCTCTGATACCAACTGTGAGGTGTCCGGCCAGTCCAAGCCACACCTTTTTGTAGTCCATCAGAAGGTTTTCCAAATGATGTCAACTGGCGCTCCCTTGGAATATCATGGGGTTTGTCACTTAGACCCCACTGAGTCTACATCGCAACGAAAGTGTTCCAGCTGACGAACCCACTAGGATCGACTTGAATTTTATAGGCTCCTACAATCAGATGGGTCTCCTAACAGCCATCTAGCGCCAATAATTTCAAGTTTATAAGATTACTCGATCTGAAGCAGACTTGTCGTTGCACTTGGTTTAAAGAAAATGGGAGACACAGGGGAGTTGGTACGTCAAACCTCTTGCCCATAAGGCAAAATCCCATTCCGGCCCATAAAATAATGCAAGTCAGTTCTACCTAACTACTAGTTGCGTCTTCCTATTTCTATCGCTGATTTAGAAAAGCTCCCAGCTAATTGGGACCACCCTACCGTTGGACAGACCTGTCGGGGGTCACGCCCACCCACTTTCCTTTGATGACGGAATCATCTTTAGTTTTTTAATTACCTACAACACATTTATTGGAACATATACAACTTGCTTTCTTAATTAGTCCATTAGATCACGGGTTCCTTCACGTAATTTATCTCAGGGACATGCATACAATTCAAACAACCCTTGAGTAAAACAAATTTCTTTATTATATTGGAATTTTATTACAATTTTTATCTTTCTGATCCTACTGAAGATATATAGAATTCCACGAGGGTATTCTGCCCACCAAGATTCCATTCTTGTAATTAGGGTCACGAAGGGGCTCGTTAGATTCTAGGAGTAATGCAGAATTTACGGGCCAGAGGCCCCCCTAGCACCCACATTTTCTACTGCCTGAGGCTATCCCTATGAACAGACCTTTTGCTACGAAGCCGGTCTAAGCCTCTCAAAGTGATAACCATGATCCTCTTGGAGTAGGATCTCACAGCTAGCTTAGGGGTAGCCTAGCACGATTTTTCCTTTTATCCTGTTTGTCAATGTTTTTAATCAAAGATCTAGATTCTAGCAAACACAAACAATCCTTTCCAACAATGACAAACACACCATCGTGGAGTTCACAGCTTCCATAGTCAAGGAAGGTCTTATCCTAAGGCAACCTTACATTCTAATGAGGATTCTCCTCCCCATAAAGAAGTGTTGAGTACATCTCTTACAACATGTTAAGCAAGACATGAATTTTCCGTTTGGGGCTAACTTATCCAACATAAGCAAATTTTCTTTAGAAAAAATAATGTGACAATAATTTAATGAGATGATGTACAAGACCCTCAAATAGACATTCACTTTTCATAACCAACATCAATCAACCTTAACCTTGTCGCGTTGACAATATATCGAGTTATTTTATTAATCTTGAGTGCGCATATAGTCTTTTACTCATTATGTGCAATAATATCCTCTTACAACTATTTCCATCATGATCTTACAAATTAAAATCTTGATTAATCTAGCTACAAATCATAGGTAGTAGTTAACCATCTATGCGTGTATTAATACGCTCTCTAGATGAAATTGTCAATTCATGTAAGTGAAAAGTATGGAAGTTTTTTTTTTTGTACTTAATTCTTATATGGATGTTGTCCATGCAATCTAGCAAGTAGATCTTGTACCATTTAATGCAAAAGCTAACCTTTTATGTAAAATTTTAATAAAAAATCTTATTATTTTATGTGGCAATATGAAAATAATAGTCTATTTTCAAAATGTAAATAACCTGGTTTGGCAAACATGACAACATTGGGAATTTCATCTTTGCTTGCACTTGTGTTTGCCACACCTCATGTTCCATTGGTAGTGGCAACTTCGGCAACCTCAGGCACTCCTGTATCTCTGGCCATACCCATTCTTTGACCGGTTGCCGTGGTCCTCATGGTCTTTCCACCTGTCGCTTTGGAGCCATTGTTCACAAGTGGATTTGAGAGATAAAGAACGAGGAATGAATTTGGGATGGGTGAGCATAAGAGAAGATGGCTTAGTCAAAGACCAAGACAAGGGGGAGATTGAGCTAACTCTCTCCCTTGGAGCCTCTCGAAGTAACTCCTCTCTCTCTCTCTCTCTCTCTCTCTCTCTCTCTCTCTCTCTCTCTCTCTCTCTCTCTCTCTCTCTCTCTCTCTAGCTCTGTCTCACAGCCTCTCCCTCTCACAGCCTCTCGAGGTCTCCTTGTGCCTCTCTAAACTGCTCCCCATGCCTCTTCTTATAGCTAAATTAGAGAAGAAGGTTTGTGGCTAAGAAGAAGAGCTCTTTATAGAGGGGATCTTGGTAAAATCAACAATCTAAAACTTCTAAGATGTAATCTGATGCTCAAATCACAAATCTGATGGTTTTATTGGCTCCGAAAGGGGATAAAACACTAGGAGACCTAGTCAAAAATCTTCTAGATCACTCCTTCTCCTAGTTCGGAGTGCTATTTGTTACCTGTAAATTGAGATCGTGAGGCGCACGATTTCGCCAATTCTTCTTTTTTGCATTAAATCTCCAAAATTGGCTGAAAAAACCACTTGCTTTTTTTATATGACACCATGTTCTAGAAGTTTTCATATCTTTTTAGAATATTTACAATAAATAATATCCAAACAATCAAAAATATACTAGTTTTGTTCAAAAATCTAGTATTTTTGGACCATCCAAACTATACACACTGACACTAATGACTAATATGGCTCATAACTCTCGTTCACATGGTAACTTTCGTAATGGGTGGCTACAATCCTTGTTAATTCGAAAAAAATATCGGGTTACGATCCTTTTTTTTTAAAAAAAAAATCTTTGTTTGTTAGTTATTAATGCTAGTTAGTTTTTACTTTAGTTAGTCTTAGTTAGTAACCTTACTAACTTACTAATTGACTAACTAAATTTCGAACTAACCAACTAAATTTTAATTGCATGGAAGTATTACATTATCTTCTATAACAACATCTTTCCTCGTCGTTTGTGGTAATCATTTTGCAATCCATCATTCATCAACTTGCTACCCTCGCCCAGCTCTACATGTTAGTGTGTGACTTCTCCTTCACAAGTAATACTAGCTTTTTCATCATCAATATCATCATTTGTCACATAGCCATCATCTCTATCAATTTCTCTACCTCTCTCATTAATCCTAGCTTCTCCTCTATTACTCTCTATTCCCCCTTCTTTCCCTTTCTCATCTTGCCACTCTTTCCTATGCTTCATCAGCCATACCCACAACACCACTAGAAGAAAGGAGAAATGGTTGAAAGGAAGAAAGAGCCATCATAGAGGGAGGAGACCACCAAGAGAAGGTAGTGAAACTACCACAGCCAAAGGAAGGAAGAGCTTCAATCAATTGCATAGATTCAAGAGGTAAGTTTTTATCAGAAGATTGTGCTAAACATTCAATGTTGATTGATTGCATCCATAAGTCAATATCGGAAGATTGTGCTAAATAGTTAACGTTGATTGATTGCATCCATAAGTCAAAGGAGGTATTGTTGCATTAAAGAAACAGAGTGGGGGAGTCTACCTAACCCTCTCACTTCTTTGACACCTAGCATATTTGTAGGGGGGGAAGAAGAGAGAAGATTTGATAGAACAAGGGTAGCCTACTCAATATTTTGGTGATTGCTTAACACAGCATTTTGAAATTTTTGGTTGATTAAGGTCATAAAGTTTGAGGTGCATTAAATTATTTTGTCTATCTGTGAATATATTTCAATGCCTTATGCAATGTGCATTGTGCACAATTAGTCTCAACATCAAGATTTGTAGAGTACAGCATTTTGGCTCAATTGTGGTGATGGGTCCTCCCACCATTGGCAATGGAGCTTTACAAATAATAAAAGGAGGGAAAAAAAAGAGACAAATGCTTCTTGAGGTAGCCTTCTTGTAGTCATAATTGTCTCCCTCTTCTACATGATGGTGAATGCTATGTGATCATACCCCATTGTTGGAAATCCTAACCCTGCTGCTCTATGCTATTGATCTAGTGTTGGTTTCATCATCATCATCATCATCATCATCATGCACATCCTAAATCAGTTGTTGTTCATGCTCTCATCAACGTGGAGATTGTGCCCTAATGAAGATCAATTGCAACCGTGTTATGAACTTGATATATGTCTGCCTCTACTAATCAATGCCATGCACATGCTAGCCATATTTAATGTTGATTGGTTTCATTCGTTATTCAAAGGGGAGAGATAGTGTCACATTAAAGAAAGAGAGTAGGGGGAGGTTGCATGGCACCCACCCTATTCATAAGGGGAGAGGAGAGAGAATATTTAATGGGATGGGGGTTGGTTTGTCTAGATTTAGTGATTGTATGGCATATCAGTTTTAATTATTGGTTGATTAAGGTCATAAAGTTTAAGGTGCACTAAATTCTTTTAGCTATTTGTGAATCCACTTCACTATGTTGTGCACTGTGCATTGTGTATAGTTGGTTCCAATGCTAAGCTTCATGCTATTATTCCCTTTTGGGAATATTTATGTTTCTCTATTGATTAAGAAAATGAAAAATAATAAAAGATGAAGAGGGCAAAAAAAGCAAATATATGCTTTTTGGGAAAACCTTCTTATAGTCATCATTATCTCCCTCTTTTGCATGTTTAGAGCCTTGTGATCACGTCCTACTGCTAGAAATCATCAGCCCATTGCTCCACACCATCCATCTGCTTGCTAATCACTTCCATCTTCATCATGATCATTAGCATCCTGATCAACTTGAATAAGCTAGTGTTTATGCCCCTTAATCAATGTGGAGATTGTGCCCTACTAAAGATTGATCGCTATCCTATTGGATACTTGTTGTGTGTCTATTGTTTGTGTATCTTTGCTTATCAATGCCATCAACATGCTGCCCATCATCTTCAAGAGTAGCAATAACATCATCTTCGCTAGCATCAACATTGTGATCAACACAAACACTTGTTTGTACATGCCTTCTATTGTTTGGTCTGTGCCCTATTGATGATTGTTGCCCACATGCTATCATATTGTGTGCTTGCATATCATCTCTATCATCATCACTAGCAACAAAAACATCATCTTCATCATTAGCACTAATATGACTATTATCATCATCATGGTAATCAATATCAACATCATCATGGTCATCATAATCAGCTACCTTCCTTGTATCCTATTGTCATAAATAGCCACCCAGTGCCTAGAAAGTTGTAGTACCATAATCATCATCATCATTATCAAAAGAAAAAGAAAAATAACCATCATTATCATCAATCATTTCCGTATTATTTGTGGTAGTTATTTTTCCATCCATTATCATTGACTTATGACTCACCCTACTATGCATATTGTTGTTCAATATCTCCATCATGGGAAACACCATCTTCATCATCATTGGCATATCATCTATATCATAACCATCATCTCAATCACTAATGTCGTCATCTTCAATATCTCCACCTCTCCCAATAACCACACCTTCTCCTCTATTACTCTCAATCCCCCCTTCTTTCTATTCTCTCGTCCCTCCACTTTTTCCTATGCTTCATTGGCCATACCCACAACACCATTGGAAGAAAGGAGGAATGGTTGAGAAGAAGGAAGAGCCACTTTGCAAAGGGAGGAGACCACTTAGAGAAGGCATTGATGCTTCCACAAGCAAAGGAAGAGTTTTAATCAACTACCAATTCAAGAGGTAAGATTTTATCAAAAGATTATTAGAACATTTAAGATTGACATGTTGCATTTGTTAGTCAAAGGGGGTAGTGTTGTATTAACAAAAAGAGTGTGGGAGGGTGTGATCTCATCTGCATTCAATGATTGTATGATATGTCAGTTTTAAATTATTGGTCGATTAAAGTCATAAAGTTTAAGGCACATTAAATTCTTTTGGTTGTTAGTGAATCTACTTGAGTGTGCTATGTACACCTAGTCCCAACATCAAGCTCGTAGAGCATGACATTTTGGTTTCATTGTCGCGATGAATCTTCCCACCATTGGAAATCAAGAGAGAGAGAGAGAGAGAGAGAGAGAGAGAGAGAGAGAGAGAGAGAGAGATCCATGTTATTATTATTCTTTTTGGGGTAATATTCATGTTTCTTTATTGACTAAGAAATTTAAAAATAATAAAAGGAGGGGGAAAAAGAAAGCATATAGTTGCTTTTTGGAGTAGCCTTCTTGTAGTCAACATTGTCTCTCTCTTCTATATACTGAGTGCCTTGTGATCATGCCTTGTAGCTGAAATTATCTTCCTACTGCTCCACACCATCGATCTATTGCATGTCACTTTTATCTTCATCATCATCATCATTAGTGTCTTACTCAACCTAACATTATTGGAGTTTTGAGGTCTCGAAAATGCCATTTAGGGTGTAGAGAGAGTGTGTGCTCTAGACCAATGAGAGAAAAGTTTCTATAATAAAGTTTTATTTTTTTAATAAAAAATATTTTCATAAGTAGACATGCATACAATATGACTATGAAATTCAAATTACCAAAAAGCTTAGTGTTCATCTTTTTTCTCTCCTTTGTTTCAATGTTCTCATCTCTTTCCTTCCTTGGTGGTAGCTTGTTTCTCTCTCTCCCCTCTTTTTGCCATGGGTACAAAAATTCGACCTTCGACAAGGTATCCAAGCTCTGAAATCACATCCATATCTATATTTATTTCATTCTAAATAGATGGAAGATAGATTTCTACCATTATTAGCAAATGTAGCTGGATTACCATGCAACAAGCAAAATGTAGGAAAGATAAATATGTGAGAACTCTTTTTGTCTCTGCTTAGAAGGGTAGGATCAAATATCTTAACTTGGACTAAACAAGAAAAGCTTAAAAGAGGTTTTAGTATAACATGTATTTATGCATAGAGAACTAGTTACATTTGGAACTTAGAGCTTTAAGTCTTCCATTGCATAGACCGAATTATAAGTATTTCATTCTCAATGCTTTTCTTTTATTAAACTTAGTATTAGGTTCCATTGTGATAAGTTTTATTTGTAGATATCTATCCTTTTAATATTGAGGAATGGCAGTCTAAAGAGTCCATTTCTAATGTTATGCATAGCTTAATTGAATAAAAAATATACAAATACAAGAGAAAAATACAACTTACAGAGAATTAAAAAAATTTAATGACTATTTTTATATTATCCCTATTCATAATGGTCAATTGGGAGTAATATCCTTACTTTCTTTGCCTGAGTTTAGAAGCTTTGAGTGGTATTTACCAAGTTTAGCTACTAGTGAGAGTTGTAGATATAAAATCATTTTTGAGATATAGAAAATATTAAAACATAATATCTAAAGTAGACTAAGCAAGATTAGTTTTTAAATTCCTATTAATGTGCTTATTGATTTCTTTTCCAATTCTGGGATAAGAAGATCAAAGGCCATGCTATTAGTTAAGAGATTGGCATATGATCATGTCCTACAATTTGTTGATGAAAGGTGGAACACTAGGATAGAAAGCAAGATAACTTGTAAATATCTATAGATCAGGACTCAATTGCTTGTAAATACATATTTGTAACTAAAAATTTCATCCTTAGATTTTATTACAGTAGATGGCATTATATTGATAGGAGTCTAGTTGCTTTGAATCAGAATCTTGAGGGTTTTAGCAAATATCCTATTGTGGATCTTGATGTTTGGCTCTATGAGGATATTACTACAATACTAAAGGTTAGATAATCATGTACACTACATCAAGTGAGGTTGGATTTACAAAATATAACTGTCACATTTATTTGCATTCAAAATTAACAAATGAGTAAGTTTATACATCAAATTATATGATTTTATTTCTTAAATAATAAATATTTATGCTAATTTTTTTTGTGGATATCAAAGATAAGAAAGAGAAATATATCTTGTAAGAATATTGAAGAAAATATTATTTTACTTTTAATATAAATATAAGCTTAAATATTATAATCAATTTTTATTTGCTTTCTTCATAATCTATATACATGAGGTTTTACAAGACAATACATAAATATTATTTCTTTTTGTGAAGAGGAATATATTTTCTAGGAGTTCTTTTGCCATTCTTTGATGCTTTGGTTGCCTTAGGTATTAAGGATCCCTCCTTCTCTACTTCTAGACACTTTACCTCCTCCTATATCCCCTCCCTATTTGTGGCCTCCTTGTCTCCTTGTTCAATCATTGAAAAACCGTCACACATTTGAAAGAAAAAAATATCAGTTCAATGCTATTTTGTAATGCATTATCTTTTGAATTAAAAAATATCTTAAAGATAAACATATTTCATATTATCTTTATAAATTTGTCACCATTGGATAAATAAGCATGACTAATCTCTTAGTAATTACAATTACTCCCCACCACAAGAATGACTATAATCTTGATGAGAGTTTTACAAATAACAATACAAAGAAAATTATACAATTTATTTGTGGTAGTTTATGAAATCAAGTATCTTAATGTATTTGATAAAAATTTACCATAACTTATTTATACTCCATTTGTGTAAGTAAATTAAAAGGCATAGGAGTTTTTTTTCTAGTTTTATACAAAAAGATAATGAAATTTAGAGTACTTACAACAAATAAAAGCTCAAATAATCAAGAAGTCTTGGGATAATTCAACTTATATTGTAGCATTTCCATGTATTCCTTTCAAAGAATCATAAAAAAGCATTATTTATCTACTCATCTATAGCAATTAAGCTCCAATGTGATATAGAAATAATCAAATGTAAATAATTTAGCATAATAAACTATTTTTAAAGTAGAAAAAATACTAAACAACTTACTTTTCATGATATAGAATCATAATAGGCTCCAAGGTATCAAAATCAATTCTATTAAGCTAATGGTCAAAATACATTTGCTTTAAGCTCCCTTAGCCTCATATAGTGGGGGATTGAAGGATCAAGAATCTCAATCTTTTGTTGTACATCAATAGGGAGTTCATGTATCATACACCTAATAAAAGCAATAAAATAGTGGGAAAAAAATCATTGTGAGAAAAATATCATTCTTAAAAATAAACAAATTTAGATATGTTATATCTTAATCCAACAAGAAGGATAGAGTCATCGATTTCTCTCCTATTATCCTTAAGAATTTGCACACATTTTGAGTCTAAAAAAACAATATCATTTCTCTTCCCTATGTCACCAGACAAGAAGCAATATATATCGTAACTGATTGGATCGACCCTATCAGGCATGTCAAAAAGCTCATCCTCTTGAGATCCTAGTTGCTTTACTTTCTTTTCTTTTACTTCTTCCTCTTATGCTCCCTTCATTTTTGTACTTGTTTTTCTGTAGTTTTTTCCTCCTTCTCATACCATCTTGTGTCTCTCTTATATGTGATATCCTCCACTTTAGGACTTGTGTCCTCATTCTTCTTTTTGTATGGTAGCACATTAACAATATAATATATATTCTCATCTATAAGAGAAATTGACTCTAAGATCTTGGAGAATCTACATCTCAATCTTCGTAAGACAATCATATTCTTATCCAAATGTCATTCTCTGTGTATGGACAATGCATATGTATAGTCCTCTATAGTAGCCTTGGATTATGGATTCCTACCAATAGAGGGGATTTACCTTGCTAGAATACTCTTGTTAGAGCTTAAAAGCTGGTTGTATTCCAAATGAGGCTATCTTGGAATAGGAAGATGAAAATGAATATTTACTGGAAGGATTAGGATTAAATCTCAAGTTAACACTGTAATTATTGATTAGGGTAGTAGTTGGTAGAATATGGTCTCATGAATCACTTTTTCTAGGCCCAAAAAAAGTCTCATGTGTCTAAAAGTTACCTTGAAAATAGCAAAAGAGTAAGTGCTCTCTTTTCGAGTGGAAAAATATAATTTTCAATATAAATTTTGAGAATAGTATTTATATTATTAAATTTATTTTTGGGAGTCTTTTTAGAGAAATATCTTGTAATTGTCAACCATATTCACTCATAATCTCTTCTGTCTCCATCAAACTGAAGCTAGGTCCTGTACTCTATTCAAGGAAAAGGCAACCATATACAATAAAATCAAGCATTCTAAGTGGCTAAATCAACTCATTTCTTCTCTCATGTCGAATAAAACATGATTTTTTCAATTTTGCTTATATTTTTATCACTTAAGATTGTGTTTTATCGAACCTTTCAGTTTGTCAAGATGCATATTACAATATCATACAAAATACAAATCCAATTGTGTTATTATTTATTACTTGCTACTAAACTCAGATTTCATATGTCAAGCCATAGGTTCTTAATATAAAATTTGATTTTTATTACTTATGTTCACACAACATCATCATGCCTTTCAGTTTGTCAAGATATGTGCTATATGAAACGTGAATTCAGTGGTCATGTTGTTTATTGTCTACTATTAAACTCACATTTCATACATCAGATCCAAGTTTTTTTGACATAAAATTTGATTAAATTTTTTGTTGCTCGTAAGGGTGTGCTTTGCATATTTTTTGATTTTGCAGGGTGTTAGGATGTCAAAGAGAAAGTTATCCCTTAAGGAAATGGAGTAAGAGGAGTTGGAGGATAATTACGATGATCGGCTTTTTGATTTTTTGCAAAATACAATCATCAAAATTTATGTAGATTAGAGATATGCTCAATATCCATTCTAATTTGCAAGAGCTCTTGGGAGATCTTGATGAGAAGCTTAAGGACTATAGAGACTTCTATTATAGACATGTAGACTCTCTCACAATTAACAATTATGTTCATTTTAATGATATGATTTGAGCAACCAATGTTCCTAGAACAACTTTGATTACTAGGTATTATCTTATTAATGAAGAGTTTAGAAGGCATAAGACAAATTGCCTTTTTCACATGGATCAACAATAGTATCTTTTGATTAAAAAAGGCATATATTTTCTTGTGTTTCTCTAATATATGGAGGATTCTCTTTCAAAGAAAGTGTAATAGAAGAAGGGAGAAGATGCTACATATATAGATAAGGAGGTTGAAGAGAAGGCATATATGTTTCAAGAGGATGTTTAGAATTATCTGGTGCAAGGTTTTGATCCTGCTAAAAATTCTAGATTCAAAACATTACAAAGGTAGAAAAAGAGGAGATAGAATTGAGTACAAAGATTGAAAAAGGCCCTTGGATTGTATCCCTATATTTTCTACCTATCCTATCAATGTCCAACATATTTTTTATCTCAAAGAAGATTACTACTTAGCCATCCTAGTAGGATGGGGCCAAATTGATGAGGATTTCATAAGTTATGAACTATGCCCACTAGCAGCTCTAGATATTGAGGGAGAGAATTTTCACTATAGTTCCATGGCCTTGCACACATAAATCAATGAGATTGTGCAATATGAAAAGGAGGGACTACCCATAGAAGAAGAGTTGTTAGAGGTACAAAAAAGGATCAAGCATTGAGTGCATGGGGTATGAAGACACACTAAATCAACCATCAAAGGAGAAGCCAAAAAACTCAATAAATCTCTACGATGAGAACCCTCTTGAAGATAATGAAAATCCAAAGGTATTAAATATATTTCCAAGATCTTCCTAGGCTTAATAGTAGGTAACAAAGGCAGGTGACTTTAATACCTACTATTCAGCCAAATGTATTAAAGATATTTTCAAGATCTTCCTAGGTTCAATAGTAGGTATTAAAGGCAAGCGACTTTAAGATTTTCATCTATTGACAAGGAAAACTTGTTTTTTTCTTATACAAATTGAAATTAAAGATCCTAATAACTTTCTTGGAAGAGCCAAGGGATCTAGACCATTGAAGCTTGGAAAAGTCAAGGACTTGGTCACTATATTTGAAGCTTAAATAATTAAACTATTGTAATTTATCTCACAAAGATTCTCAAGCTCTCTAAGTTTGCCAATGACACGCCAATGATAGCTTTAAAAGCTATTTGCCGAGTCAGTGGATCTGAAGTTTTCAATAGAGAATTGGAGAACATAATTGGCGGAGAAGGAAGAAATCAGACACTTTGGAGTTCTTAGCTCTAATTTACTCTCCCATATAGTAGATGTAAAAGATTTGAAGCTTCTCCCAGGCTATAGAAAGTAAGAGTCTTTGAAATATAGAGGCCTTATTGAGTGGGATGAAGCCAAAGATTCCTTTGCAATAGAGACAAACTGAAGGATCTTGAAGAATTAAAGGTTTCTTGAAACCCATATTTTACCTTCTCTTTATTTAGTTTTTAGCCATTTTGAAAACTTTTACTTTGCACAAGAGTTTAGATATCCATCTTTTCTTTTTTGTGTAATCATTTGTATAGTTTTTACCAAAGATGATGTATTACACGATGTGATTGTATCTCTAACCTTGAATTTATGTCAAAGTTGTATGTAAAACCATTAAAAGATCTCTAATAAATTGTTTACTTTAACTCTTTCTCCTCCATGTCTTGAGTGCCTAAAGTATTTGTTATTACTTGATAATGTGATTTTTCCATACCTTGTGTGAACTAGATAGATAAGCTTCCATACTTTTTGATAAAATATGAAGCATGATTGTATAAAATATGCTACAAAACTAAAAAACAAAGAGAGTTAGTTAAAAATCTTATATGAGTTAGACAATAAAGAAACACAATAATTTCTTACTATACAAACATAATAACTTCTTATCATTAGTGAGTGAATTATTGATTATCCCAAGCTTTTGTTATTGTCTTTTTGAAAAAGGTTCAATTAGTGTTTGAAGTATTTGAGATCATCATCTTTCCAATTAATTTTATCATAATAAAAAATAGATTTATTTAGTATTTTTTTGACTTTGGCTTTTTTGTTTCGAGCTTGTCTATTATCAACATGATCCTTAATTACATTGTATATTAAAGATTTTCATTGATTATATTTAATGGTTAAACCCCCATTTCTAGAGTTAATCTTGCCAGGCTTTTCGTGAAAGCCTAGGAATATTTTAGCCTTCACCCCACCAATAGATGGATACTTGGCGACACAATTTGCATCCATGGACTTTGGAAGATTTGGTTCAATGATAACATTATCTCCATGAAAACCAATTACAAATAAAGCTTGCTTGATCTTTGTTATAGCATCATGTCTAGTTGGTAAGGGTTTTATCTTCCGAGAGAACCCTATGTAAAGATGAATGAGCTTTTCAAATAAAGCTTGCTTGATCTTTGTTATAGCATCATGTCTAGTTGGTAAGGGTTTTATCTTCCAAGAGAACCCTATGTAAAGATGAATGAGCTTTTCAATCATTTTACAAATAAACCAATTACAAATAAAGCTTGCTTGATCTTTGTTATAGCATCATGTCTAGTTGGTAAGGGTTTTATCTTCCAAGAGAACCCTATGTAAAGATGAATGAGCTCTTGATCTTTGTTATAGCATCATGTCTAGTTGGTAAGGGTTTTATCTTCCAAGAGAACCCTATGTAAAGATGAATGAGCTTTTCAATCATTTTACAAATAAACCAATTACCAATAAAGCTTGCTTGATCTTTTTTATAGTATCATGTCTAGTTGGTAAGGGTTTTATCTTCCAAGAGAACCCTATGTAAGGATGAATGAGCTTTTCAATCATTTTACAGAGTGCATGAAGTGTACATATATGAGCATAGGCTAAAAGAATATCTAAAATTGACTTGAATTGTGAGTCTTGGATAAAATTCATGGCTAATTAAGGTCATAAAGTTTGAGATGCATTAATTTTGTTTGGCTATTTATAAGTCTAATTCACTACACAGTGCAAAGCTCATAGTGCACAGTACACAATGCACATATGTGCATTGATACTGTGGGGCACATGTATACATCACCCATTGCACACCATGAGCACACATTAGATCCTCTTGCCTCTTTATTTTGTATGCCTAATGTCTATTTGCAAGGGGGGGAACAAGGGAAAGAAAGAGAAAGAAAGGTGACATCTTTAATGTCCAGCCCTATGCACTACATCCATATACAATGCACAGTACATAGTGCACATGCACACATGCACAATACAAAGCGTTTACATATCCTAGTACATAACTCATTGTTGCATTACACCTTATCATTCATTTAGGGGTACTACATTGGGAACTAGTGCTCACATCAGTGTACAATGCATAGTGCAGCAGTACACATGCATATATACATAGTGTGCATACACTAGTGCACACATACTCACTTTACAAGAAGCCATTAGGCACTCACATTTACATTCATCCACCTCACCTAGTGCACATATTATGCACCACACCCCATACTCCAAACCTCTCAACACCTTACACCTAAGCTCACATGTGCACAATGTACAATGCACATTGCACTAGTATCCACCCATACAAAAATCTCATTAATTCATCGATATTGTATGGACCGATGTACACTACACTAGTACACTAGTGCATGGACCAATTTACACTACATAGTGCACAATGCACAACACATGGCATATAGTGCATACATGCACATGAGCACATGTATACCTCACATCCAACACACCTAATGTATATACACACTATGTGACCCATCCGAATTCATTGTACCCTAGTGTATTAACCCATCACCTCAGTGTATACTACGTAGTGCACAATGCCCAAGTGTACGTGGACTAGCGCACAATGCGTGCACAATGCGCATTGAATGGTATAGAATGCATAGCGCTTCATATACCTAACACAGCCCACCTTCGACCATCCTAGGGAATCTTTAGACCATAGTCACATGTAGAAAATTGCACATAGTCTCCTTGATTCATCGAGTGTACAATGCACTAGCGCATGTGCACTAGCACACAATGCACACGTGCATGGTGCATGCATGCATATATGCATCGACCTTCTACACCTTTATTGATTCACACCTATACACCTCACAATAGGCGCAAAACTCATGAACATTCATAGATTACCCGCCACATGAAGATTCACGTTCAATGAAAGAAGTTAGACAAATTAATAAATTAAATAACATAAATTAAGAGAAAATAAATAAAACACAAGGCAATGAGGCTAGAGTACAACAAGTAGACTAGGAGCTTTGGAGCAATTGTGTGAGGAGCTTAGGAGAGACAAAGTTGAAGTCACAGCAGCAACGTAGAATCGACAAAAGAGATTGGATGAAAGTCAAGTGTACAAGAAGTTCTTGGTTGCATCTAAAGACCAAGTATAGGAGCTTCAAACTCAAATTAAAGAAAATGGCTCAAAGATTCAAGAAAAGGACTATGAGCTTCGAAATAACAATGATGCACTTAAGGTAGAGGAAGATGTGGAAAAGCTATGCAAGCAACTACTTGATATGAACCAAAAGTTGACAAAGACTTTTCTCAACTTAGCTCAAGAAAATGCTAAAATAAACTTACATAAAAAATAGGCAAAAGAACATCAACTCGCACAAGGCCAATGGGAGGCTACATGTACAAGATTATATGAAGCAATCTCACTACTAGCTTGATAGGAGCTATCGGCTAGGTGAAGAGTGACACATAAAGATTATACAAGCAAACTTGATGAAGTTGTTCGATGTCCTAGGCACAACACTATTTAGTAATAGCCATCATAAAGTGTAGTTGGAAGCTTATAAGTTTATGATGGCCAAGTACCATGAGCTATTTAGAGAAGCAATATTGATGGCCCATACCCCACATATAGATGACCTTGAAGAACTCAAGGCTTAGCTAGGGTTGATCTCAAATACCTTGAAGAGTATAGAGAAGATCAAAGAAATCAATCTTATGAATGAGGAATTAACCAAGGAAGACCTACTCTACTACTTGAGAAAGAAGGGATATGAGGAGCATGAAATGAAGGTTACATGTCCTCTCTTATTGCTCTAGAGCCACCCAAATCATGACGCCCCCTATTGATATACCAAAACTACTAGAATTTGACACAAGGGAGTCAAAAGGGCACTTAGTATAGGAAAAGAAAGACCCAAAGAAAAAAGAGGCTTATGTAGCAAATGATATAAACCTTGAGAGTGCAACTGCAGAAGGTAATAGAGCATCCTATTACCCTTAGGCTCCTACCATAGAAAGAGAAAGAGAATTCGAAAGATACTATATAGAGATACTTAGAGAATAAGGACTTTGGCACTAGAATAGTGTTTGATTTCAAAGTTAATGATGTGAGTAAGTTTAGAAGGTCACTTTTCTTTCACACAATATGGCTACTCATATAAACACTTGAAAATATTGCAATGAAGTGGCTAGACCCCTTAGATGTTATAGCCTATTGGAAATCCTACAAAACACAAGGAATTAGGGGTAGATACCTAAATTTGAAGCCCAAAGAAGCATGGCCAGATCTACTAGAATGGTGCTATCCTATCTTGGAGAATAATAAGAGAACCTAGGAAGCCTTTTATTATGTGTAGGAAGAAGAACAAATAAATCCACTCCATTGTCTCTACTTGTGGCAACATGGCAAGGAAACTAACATGGTAGATATCACATTTCAAAGATACCTAGCATAAGAGAAACACACCAACAAAAACCCACATGTTCTAGCTTGTAGATCTAGTGCTCTCCTTTGGTTATTTTGTAAAAGAGCTTACCAATTGCCTAGAACTATCATTCATCACCACCTCCGATTATCTTAGACTTCTTATCAGGCTTCTTTAACAAGCAATGACACCCTATAAAGACAAAGCTCCCATCACTATTCTTGATATAAGCCCAAGTATTGATCAAGTGGCGATAGTACAACTTCACCTTTGAGCCTTATACTACTACCAAGATTCTATACATAGGTACTAGAAGACATGGTGAATAGTAGGTTCACCATGTGTATGCACCCCTTCTACTCAGAGTCACCATTGCAGCTATGTGAATCAATTAAGGAATACCTTCTCAATAAGGGATGTCTTTATTGTACACTTATGGGACTCCTTGAGTTATGTATCTTCTCTCATTTAGTCACGTGTAGTTCATTTATTGTATCCTAAAAGAAAGAAAGAAAGAAAAACATTGCACCCTCATTGCACCTAGGGTGTCACAAGCTAGCTATGAATACTAGACAACAAAACACATATTTTTTCAAGATTTTTGAGTAATGCAACTATGGCTACCTCTAACCTAACCATTGCAAGCTCTCCAAACGAATGTAACAAACTCATCCATTTACCTTCTCGTTGTACTTTATTCGTTAGAGGCTTATCAATGGCTCCATGATCCTTACAATACACATCAAGTGAGCTCCATCTACTTCGCTTCAATCATTGCACAAGGTCCATGAAGAAGAAGAAAAAGAAGCAAGAGCTTCTCCAATCAGTCCCTCACACACATACACACACACACACACACACACACAAGTAGCAAAAAATAAGCAAAAAGAGAGTTCTTAAGATTTCACACCACAAGAATAAGTTTATCCATTTACTTTCCAATTTTTATACATGGACTCAAATTTTGGACACCCTTCTATTGCATTTGCCTAAACTAGCCTTCTCTCACTTTGCACACACCCTTTGCATATTTTTCCAATTATTTTCCAACTGGTTTTGGCCAAGATTCATTGTTACAATTTCCATGAGAGTGAGCTTGGTACTCTTTTACAAAAATAATTTCAAGTTATTTTTTGGTTCCAAAAATTTCATAGTTTTAAAAATTTTATTTCACCTTTCTCTACATGCTTCTTGGTTACACCTTCCTAAAAGAAGTTAACCTTAGTTCCCTCCTAGAATTGTACCATTTTCATGGCACTCTTTGGTTTGATGAAATCTATGTGCAGCTAGTGTCATTTGGAGGTATAGAGGATAACCACTAGTATCCTTGTGCTTTGGGCATTGTTGGTGTGAGACTAGGATTAGCTCTAAGTTAGTCTTCAAGGGTAGACTCCTAGTCATGGTAAAAGAGAGAGGGATCAAGATGATGTGGACCATCGATGTTGCTGGTTTAATAAGCTAGGTTCTCACCATAGAAGAATGTGTGCATTTTCTAAGGGGGGGCATCTACCTTACTATGCTATGGTATTTGTGCATATGCCAATGCAATTGGGAAATGAGTCAAATTCCTTAGAGTGTTATTCTATAATTGAGGACCCAATTCATACTAGGAAATATGCAATGCAAAGTTCAAGGTGATAGGCTATTGATGTACTTGAGATGTCCTACCCTTAAGGTGCCCTAAGTTTGTGAATGAGCAAGGGCTAGGGGTTAAGGCCCCTAGGTGTTGTGATTGTGTATAGGCTCTCACTCTTTTTATTTATTATTATTATTATTTTCTTTGGTGAAGCAAAGTAGTGTACAAATAAATGATGAGGGCTTCATTATGGCTCTCTCTAATTCCTCGATGGTGGTTAAGGCAGTGGTCACAAATGATCTTTCTAAGCATGCCATCCATGTTCATGATATAGGTTTTTAGCATGGACCTTGTTGTCAAGGGTGTTGATGGAATGAAATGGTGGCTACAACTAGTGAGCAGTTGGAGAAGTAATCTTAAATAATTATATGTTGTAATGAAAGTGAGCTTTGCGGATAGGAAGAGAAATTCTCCATGAATCGTTTGAAAGAGGGAAACAAGTCCTTCTCTCAGAACCTGAGGTCATCTTCTAGCTTTTCTACATTTGAATATCAAAGGAAAATCATGCCTATCATGCTTTGTAAAGTCTTAATCATCTCTATGCCTTGTAGGATAAGGTATGTAAGTGGGATTTTCTCATTCAGAGTAAGCTACAGAAACTACCCATGGTTTCATGTTGCCATCTAAGATATTCCTTCTCTAAGAAAATTGAGATTCATAACCCTTCATAGACTTTAGCATCTCTTGTTGCCACAATACAAGGTTTTGAATTGTTTTTTCCAACCATTTCTTCCCTAGTCTCAATGACACTTGAATTACTTTTTGCATAAGTGTTAATGGTAATACCTTTTTTAGCCTATGGGGAAGTTAAATACAAATTGCATAGGCAATTCCTAAGCCTCCTATTGTTCCCAATCCCAATTGATCGATAAGTATTCCTCTGTTTGTGGGAAGGGTATATCTGGTACTAGTTGAGAAGTGGCAATGACTTTTCTTCTCCTCTTTTCCACCCATTGTCTTCTTCTTTGCATGCCTTTCATAATATTTTCATAAGGGCTGGGTATTATTTCCATTTTTGTGGTAATTTTTAATTGTAGGATAGTCATAGCTCATGTTCTTCCTATTCCCAAATTGTTTCAAGTGTAAGGGGGTGATGATAATGGTTCTTTTGGGTGGGTTCTTCAATGATGACCATCCCTATCATTCTTAGTTCTTCTATGGAGAGTCTCATTTTCCTAAGCCTTTGCACATGCTTTTCCCTTGCCATACTATCCTCCCCATTAGGGAACTATTATGTTTGAGCACTTGCCTAGTGAGTTGCAACTTCTTCTTCAAATTGTCCATTGCGTTGTTCTCACATGGCTTCCACACCTCAAGCAATGTGTTAATGAAGCTTTGTTGCTGAGCCTATATTATTACCTCTATTGCTTTAGCTCTTTCCATTCACACTTAGCCTATGCTAAGCGGGTGGCCATGTTTTGTAGTGCATTCACATCTTTTCCTTCCCAATGACTCACATTGTCCTTTGCTAGTTCTAGCCCTTGGTTTTGCCACCTAGCAAGGATTTCCAACGTGTTTTGTTATCCCACCAAGTTTGGACTCAGATATTCCTTTGTTGCACTTCATAATGTAGATACTTTTGAAGTTGGATGCAGTTATACATGGATTTCTTATCTCATTCTCCAATTTCACTAGTTGCCTCAGTCTTCTACTAGGCCTTCTCTTTGGCTTGCTTTGCTTCCTCCGTCTCCCTTACTTGGAGTTACTTTTTCTTCTCTAGTTCTCCTTCTAACTTGGCTTTGTGTTTCATGGCATAGGCATATTGTCCTTTGAGTTGCACACAATTTTCTCTTTCTACTTCATACTATTCCTACAACTCTTCATATCCTTTGTCCTTGTTATTACTTTCCTTTATTGCATCCAATTCTATCTCTAGATTAAAAAATTCTCTCGTTTTTCAGTAATATATGATGTATGGGCCTTCTTTTTCTTCTCTAAGGCTACTAAGGCTAACTTCCTCTTCTCATCCAGATTGTTCCTTTGCTCTTCCAACTCTTTTAATAGTTCTTCAAAGTCTTGTATTGGGCTTAGTGTAGATATAGGTAAAGCAGTCGATGAGACTTCTACCCTTGGTGTAAACTCTGCATCTATAACTACAAACTGTCTAGTATAAGTAGCTGTGGCTTCTTCTAATCTCACCTGTGATAGTGTGATGACTTGTATAGCAACTTGATAAACCATACTTTCTAGCCTAGTTCTAGCCAAGTCTTTTGCCAAAAGGGCTAGGATGGGCAATGTGGTGGTGGCTACAAGTCAAGGAGAAGGTGTTTCCTCTTCTCTTGCTTATCTAGTAGGCCAAAGAATTTGTGTACCACTTCTAGATTAAGAGGGACTTTCACTTATCTTTTTTCATTGTTTTTACTTACTGTGACTAACGTACTATGCTTATTAGGATCATAGGTAATGGGAAATTCTATGCAATGCTCATAATTTATTTTTCCCTCCAATTTTTCCATATACTCACTCAACCCACACTAGTCCACTAGTTCCTTGATATCGAGATTTTTCACTGCCATCTCTTTTAAGTTGTGCATTTGCTTGTACCACAAGTGGCGATATCCCTTAACTTCCATGTTCAGTTATAGTTTGTCTATTCTTTTTTAGAAAATGGTACATGAGACTTGGTTATCTTTTCATATGCGAACTTTTTTCCTTGCCATACCATATCCAAAGTCTAACAACATCTTCTCGTGAGCTTTTGAGAAGTATTTGAATTTATTAAGGTACACATATGAACAAAAAAACACATGTATATCTTGCTAAGAAAACTTAACCTAATATACTTAGAATTTTACACCAAAAATAGAAAGTTTTTCGTGTAAGGAAAATAATCCATTAACGAGAGTTTGAGGTCACTTTTTGGCCTCTTTTAGCATGTAAAGAGAGAGTGTGCTCCACCAATGAGGAGAATGCTTCCGTGATAGAACCTTTTTCTGAAAATCATTTTCCTGTTCTCAAAAAATAATTATGAAATTTTTTATATTTTTAATTTTATTGAAATGTAGAGTGATTATCATTTTCTAGCAGTAAAGAGGAGTACTATCATTTTCCAATAGTTATGTTTTATTGTCATATTTCACCCACTTTTTTTACCGAGGGAAAAAAGGTGGCAAAAACCTCTCCTCGTTTGAAATTTTTGAGTGCTCAATGCTCATTCCCTCTCTCTTGCCTCTACTCTACACCCTTTGGAGTTTCTATTTATTTTCTCTCCACTCAGTCACACGTTTCTACCCTTCATCTTCCTACTCTATGGAGGCGTCTTCTCAGTGCAAAAGACCTAGTATTTCCACCAAGTCTATAGTCACTTTCAATACACTCGACGAGTAGGACATGTGGATTCCCTTGTTCATAACAAAGGGAAGTTGGATAATCATGCAATGAAAAAAACGAAAGAGATCTTTGATAGAGCCAACCCTTTTTTATCATCCTAGAAAGGTAGAGTAATTGATTTTAAACTAGGTGGATCCAAGAAAACAATCAAAGAAGTTTGTGTGCAACCTGTTTTCATGCATAAGGAGCTTCAGCTCGATCCCACTACCTCCAATACCCCTCCCTTCATAGTCATTGGCTACAAGCCTCCTCCATAGTGTAGAGAGAGAGAGAGAGAGAGAGAGAGAGAGAGAGAGAGAGAGAGAGAATGTTATAGTGGGAGGAGAGAGAGAGGGGGGAGGTGAGAGATTAGTTAGAGAGAGAGGGGGTGGTTAGTTAGAGAGAGAGAGGGAGGGGGGGTGAGAAGTTAGTTAGAGAGAGAGAGAGGTTATAGAGCGAGAGAGAGAGAGAGAGAGAGAGAGAGAGAGAGAATGAGAGAGAGTGGTAGGTTAGCTAGTTTGTTAGTTAGGAGAGAGAGAGTATGTGTGTGTGTGTGTGCACTTAGGTGATAACTAAAGAGTTTTGTTTGCAAGGCTCGGTCTTTCAAGTATTTTTTTATGAGTATTGTCCAAGTTGGTAATCTCTCTCTCTCTCTCTCTCAACATGGGTTGTTGTTTTGTTGTATTTGTTTTGTTAGAGAGAGAGAGAGAGAGAGAGAGAGAGAGAGAGAGAGAGAGAGAGAGAGAGAGAGAGAGAGAGAGAGAGTGTGTGTGTGTGTGTGTGTGTATTAATTTTTTTAACTTGGATTAGTTTTATTAGTATTATTACTTAGAGAGAGAGAGAGAGAGTTGTTTATTTGGTTTATTGTTGGTTTATGCAATTTGTTAAGTTGGAGAGAGAGAGAGACACACACACACACACACAGAGAAGTTAGTTAGTTAGGTAGGTAGGTTAGTATTATTAGAGAGAGAGAGAGAGAGAGAGAGAGAGAGAGAGAGAGAGAGAGAGAGAGAGAGAGAGAGAGAGAGAGAAAGTTGTTTATTTGGTTTATGCATTTTGTTACTACATCCTCACTTGTTCCTTTTAACTAAGAAACCTACACAATAACACTCATGAGTTTGTAATATTCACGTTTTAAAGCTTATATAATAATAAATAGTTTCATTAAGTCAATTATAATAGATCCATTATATATGTAAAATACTTAGTTGGGTTTTAGGGAGTACCATACACGCATGTGCTTATGCATGGCCATGCACACATATGCTCATGTATGACTATTCTTTTGCCTTTGAGACAAGTACACCTTCCATTCAGGATTTGCAGTTGCAAATGTGTTTATGACTTTATATCTTGAATAGCTTTGAGATTTGTTTATTGGGACTCTTATATTCTCTTAAAGGTTTCATGTAGTCATGGAACGAAGCAAAGCCATGGGAGATATTTTCTAAACACAGTCCTTTTGACTCTATTGAATATTCTAGATTCAGTGGAATTAAATAAAATAGCCATGACATAATCTCTTTGGCACTTGCTAGCTTGGAGCCATTCACATGGGTATGGAAGATAGTTATTTTGATTGTGCTTACATCAAAGTGCTATAAATATTTTTGAAGATAATTATTTATATATTTTATCACAACTAAAATGTGGAGTCTAGTAGAATGAATGTGCAAAAAATGAAAGAAGTAGGGGAATATGAAATGCATATTGTTAAATGCATAAGAATTATAAGGGTTCAAAGAAAGATTAGGACTTTAGATATCATGAGAGTAAGATGAATAAGTTGATGGAATTGCAAATGAGTTTATATACACACATGTTAATCATGCATTTTCCACTCATTTGCCATGTACTCAACAGGGTTATAAAAATAGACCAAAGTTTTGTATGGTGTTGTGTGTGAGACAAAGCATACCCAAAGTGTTCTTCAACAAATCTCGACTGATCTGGGTGGTGAAGTAAGGGCAATTTCGATAATTATTTTTGAGACAAGTAGGTTAATATTTCTACATGTAAATGATATATGAGCGTCATTTTGGGAGCTTGGAGAGGACCATGAGCTTGTGATTTTTCAAAGGAGTTGTTGACTACCATTTTTACAGTTGCAAGGGTGTGCATTGGTGGTTGTATAATATTGGCAACATCATCATGTGGCATTGTTGCTTTGCTTCTACCTGGCGGTCGTACAGCTCACTCACAATTTAAAAGCCCATTAGAATTATACAATCAGTGCATCTATACTATTTCTATTCAAAGTGACCTTATTCAATTGTTGAGACAATTAAGCCTTGTTTTGTGGGATGAGGCTTCTATGATCCATTGGCATGCCTTTGAAGTAGTTGATAGAACTTTAAGAGACATTATGAGTTGCGATAAGCCATTCGATAAAAATGCTTTTTTTTTTTTAAAGGAGATGTCAAATAGGTCTTGCTACTTGTAGTGAAGGAAGCACATGAGGATATTGTTAATGATGCAATGTGTTACTCTAATTTGTGGCATTATATGAGGTTGTTAAAGCTATTTGGAAATATGTGAGCATCAATGGCTGGTAATGTGTTGGAGAATGGGTTCATTTATTGGGTTCAAGGAATAGGGGATGGAGTGGGCATAATTGAAAGCTACGATAAGTTGTATGTTCCACCTAGCATGGTGTTAAAACGACACTCTATTGAAACCTTGGTTGATAGTGTCTATGGGGACATGTCCAATGTGGGTGACTATATAATGTATTTCGATGAGTAGGTATATTTGCACCATGGAATACAGAGGTGGCTACTCAGAATGATCATGCATTGTAGTTGATGCCAAGAGAGATTAGGTAATATTACAATGGAGATTCGGTTGCATATATGGATAAGTCATTTTTCTACTTCATGAAGCATTTAAATACATTTAAATGTGGATGTGAATTTTCTCCTCATTTATTGTTGCTAAAGATAAATACACATATTACACTCCTTAAAAACCTAAACTCAAGAAAGATTTTATGTAATGGTGCATGGTTGATATTTAAGACTTTTAATAGAAAAGTGATAGATGTTGAGATAATAACATGGGCAAATATGGGTGAGCAAGTTTTCGTTCCCAGGATTACTTTTATTCCCAATTATATGCAACTATCAATTATTATGAAACGAAGGCAATTTTCCATTCGATTGGCATTCATTATTACGATAATTAACAAGTCACACTGACAGACTTTATCCATTATTGGATTTTATCTAAAAGTGCCAATATTTACACATGGATAGTTGTACGTTGCATTTTCAAGGGTAAAATCCTCATGTGGTGTGAAAGTCTCATTAGATGAAAAGGACGAGGATATGATCACAAACATTGTATACAAGGATGTACTTTGAAAGGTTTAGGTATGTGCATTGCTTTTTTGTAGAGATATACTTGTTGACCGCCATGTAGGATCACTTTTTTGGCATATGTATGAATTGCTCTTCATGCCATATTTGGTTAAGATATAGTCTTTTGGAGGTGGATTATTTTCTATATTTTAGTATTTATTTGATTTTTACAGATGCTTATTCTAGAGTGGGGCTATTACCTAGCTTTTGAGTATCAAAAAGAGCTATAGTGCATGTTGCATGTAATAACAAATGAAATATCATAAAAAGGATGCTTGCGAGAGTTATTAAGCATTTGCATGATGATGTCAATATAGACATTAAGCTACCACTTTTTATCAAAGTTGTACATTGTAGATACATCCAATGTTTTCGAGTGCATGTGTATAATATTGACCAAAAGAAAAAGTTTCAATGCTCTTATACTAATAAGATACTAAGCCATTGGTTTAAGTATGGATTCAAGGATTTGGGTTGTTTTGTGACACTACATTAATGTTTAGCAATACTTGTTAGATGGTTCATAAATGTTCTGCCAGATATTACTATTTTAGGAATTAAATGGTCTTTCTTAGTTGTTACACATACTTATATTGTGATTTAATTCAAATGCAGATGCCAAAAAGAGAGGTAAGACTATCATATCTCCCATGCCATTACAAGGAAAAAGTGTAGGATCAAACCCTACTTCACCTTCATATGTTTTTCTTGAGGAATAAGACTTTTGCTAATGATTCCTCAAAGAAGAGGAAGGTTCAATCGAGGGCATGTATAGATAGAAAATATGATATTTTAAACTTGGCAACTTTATAGCTTGATAATGAAAAGTAGGATGTCTTATATCTTCCATTCATGGCATGAATACTAGAAAGAGGCCAAATATGCTAGCCTGAGAGGCCGCTTCACCTATGAATGTCCTACTTGGTGTAATGAAGGAGACCTAGGAGAGAGAAGAAGAGAAGGGAGAGATTGCAGAGAGAAAAGAGAAAGACTAGCATAGGAGAGAGAAAGATAGGAAAAGAGAGAGAAAGAGAAGGGAAGTCTGGAAAGCTGGAAGGAATTGTAAAAGAGACTTGATTATTGATAAAAGATCCCTAATTGGATCTCCCAACACCTTAAATACCCCCTTCAATATAACTAGGTATTCCCGTTCTAACCCGTGTCCTACCCGTCTATCCCCACTCTTTTACATTCCATCCGGACCCTGAAGTTTTTTGCCCTCAAAAACAAAAAGAGGACTTATTGGTGTGGCTCATAGCAAAAGGGGGGGTTGAAGAGTACTACTCTATTCAGCATTACAAAGGAGAATATAAGTATGGGAAAGTATAATCTCATGTGGAATTGGGGCATAAAAATGTTTATATGATGTATACGACGTGCAAGTTAATAGCATGTGAGTTTGGCCACCAATTCTTGACAATTAGGGGTTGATAAACAATGGATAGCATGCTATCCAGAACATGCATGCTGGACGAAATCGGTCATAACTTCCTATGGGCAGCTCCGATTGAGGCATATGACATGTCAAAATGAAGCTCATGAAGCGTATGAGCGGTTTAAAGAGTCGGTCTTGAAAAGGAAAAATTGAAAATATGGATCCATTGCTTAGAAATACTTTCAGCTCATATAGGTGACACTTGACTATTATTAATGCAAGGTAAAAATTGTTCTAAAATAGTGTGTTGTCTTCAAGTTGCCTGTAGTGCAGACTAGGGAAAATTTAGCTAATCCTCAGTCAAAATTACACCCTTGAAGTAGAGGGAGAACTGCATTGGTGAAATATTGATTGGGGTAGAGCTTTTCAAAGACCATTCTGTTCCCCGGGGTCAAATAGATAACCTACATAATAAGTATCAAGAGCATAAGGGTCATCCATACAAGCATGGGTTATCGTACTACCACTGGGGTCAAAAGGATAATTGTGATCCAATGCATCTGTTGTATCATAGAAGTAATTCATGGTGTCATCTTCAATCACTGATGGTAGCACAAGATCCTCACTAATTGATTTTGTAGCAGGCATTGACTTTTCCATAAACTCATTAACCCTTAGGCATTTCATATCCATGAGACCCACATGTGTGGCTACTACTAGGCATTCAAAATTAAGGGCCTTGGGCTAATGGGGCACCTACTCATGAAGCTGCAGTGAGATGCTCTCATCATGGCATTGTTCGTGAGAAGCATCATGTTGCTCATAAGGATGCGCATGCTGCTCATAGTAATGATCAAGTGGTTGATGATATCGATCACTCCATTGTTGATAATGATGTTGCTCCCCATGTACATACTCGTATACATTTGCATGATGTTGCCCATGTACATAAGGTTGTCTAGATGGTTGTCCATGTATGTGACCAAAATGTAGCTCATAAGAAAATACATAGTCATCAAATGCATGCTGCTACTCAAAATATGCACAATCATCATATACATGCTGACCATAAGTAGGCACATGATGTTGCCTTTGCACATCCAAACCATGTCAATGGTTATACTATTTATATATTCCATGAGAATGCCCATGTTGCTGCTCACAATCATGCTAATCCATCCTCTTAATTGTATCCATTTGAGAAACTTGAGTCATAAGGGCTACAAGTTTGTCATTGATTACCTTGGTTTGCATGTTGGTAACTGAGATGGTTGAGATTACTTGATCCATCTTAGACATGAACTGACTATGTTGCTCAATTAGTTGGTTGTGGCTTGCAGCTCAGAGAGCTTCTTGTCACCATAGAGTAGCATTCAATGCATTCATTTGGGGTTGCCAAGAGTGAGAAAAGGAACTGGAACTAGTAGCCATGACTGATTTGTTTTTGCAGGTACTATTGTCTCTTTGTTGGTGCATTTTATCCATCAAGTCCTTATGCCTTTCTGCATCACTTGCATAGCTCAAGTAAATACCGAAGGCTGTGAAGTTGTGTGCCTCATACACCTACTTGAATTGCTATACAAAGTTATATTGGTCATCACCCGCTCTACTTTTTCCATTTCCTTAGCAACCAATAAGATTTTAGCTTGGTCTCTAGAGCCTGATGTAGCTCCTATATGTGTCACTAGTATGTTGGGTACTTGCAATTCAACATGGATGGCAAATGAATTGTCTATTGACCTTCATTACACCAAGTCAATCTTAATATGTCAATGTAGGACCCAATGACATTAACGTTAATCAAGAGTCTCCTTATTTTGTTCATCTCTATCTCCATGTCTTCCTTCTCTTGTTGGGTGACTAGGGTAAGGTCCAATAGCTTATCTAGTGTACCCTTATATTGTCTAGCTAGGGTGGTACAATGATCTTCTAACTCGACAAATAACACCATGCTCATGTCTTTATTGAATGTGACCCTAAGGTTTGCAAGTGCTATTTTTAACTCCTCGAGTGAATCTCTCAAGAATATTTCTTTATCCATCATGCTATTCTTGGCTAGTGATGCATTCTAGTCTAAATCATCTCACTTTCTAGATTGGTTTATTTGTTGTTTCTTGAGTTTCCTTGTTTTGTGCTTTCCCATATGGTGGTGTTAGATTCTACATGTGATGGGTCTTAAGAGTTTCTTTTGATCTATTAATCACAATAACAATGGTTGTGCTCTTCCCAATTAGCAAACTCAACCTACCTATGCCTCATGCTCAACTACGTTTTTGTATTTTTGGGCACATGATAGATGCAAAACAATTGTTTGGTGAGTGCTAGTGCTTAAACAAGATTTTTTATGTTGATGCATGCAATCAATGTTGCTAAGCTTGTTAAACCATACAATAGTCTTAGACTTCAGGGCAATGCAAGTTCCTAACCAAAAAGTTATTATGGCTTGATATGTTTCTTTCTACTACCTTGACAAATTGGCTCAAGAATTTTCTTCATTTTTAAAAAATTTAAATTTAAATGTTTATATTCTACGTTGATAAGTTGTCATGTTGACAAGTTTTTGATGTGGATAGGTCATCGTTGTTGACAGGTTTGTCAGTGTTGATTAGTTCATTGACAAGTTTCTAAGATTGACGAGTTTCTTGTTAATAGGTTTCTAATTGTCGACAAGTTTCTAGTTGTTGAAGGGTTCCTCATTGACAAGTTTCTCTCGGTTGGCGAGTTTGAGAAGCTTGGTCTCAATGTTGACACGCTTTTTTCTCCATCTCAACAAGTTTGTGTCTATTGACAAGAATGTTGTGTTAACATGTTTCCCTCCCATTGACAAATTTTGAGTGTTGACAAGTTGTGTGCATTGGTAAGTTTTTATAACAAGTTGTGTTTGATGTTGATGGATTTTACATTGACAAGTTTCTAGTTGTTGACAAATTTCAACTTTGTTTCATTGATTAGCTTTTAACAATTGATAGGTTCCTAATGTTGACAAGTTTTCCCTTATTGATGAGTTGATATGTTGAAATTTTTTTATGTTGACATGTTTTGCATTGACAAGTCTTGTACTGTCAAACAGG
Source organism: Lygodium microphyllum (assembly GCF_053477565.2). Lineage (NCBI taxonomy): Eukaryota > Viridiplantae > Streptophyta > Polypodiopsida > Schizaeales > Lygodiaceae > Lygodium > Lygodium microphyllum. The sequence continues at coordinate 136,283,527 of NC_141147.1, forward strand.
CGCTACATTATCGATGAGTTTCTCACCATGGACAAGTTTCTTATTGGTCAATGAGTTTCTAATCGTTGAAAATTTCATTTTCATTGGTGAGTTTTGAACATTGATGATTGTATACACATTGACAAGTTTGACACCATCGACAAGTTTAATGTTGAAAAGTTTTAATTTGACGTTGATAAGTTTTGAGTGGCAAGTTTGGTGTTGACACTCTGATGTTGATGTTGACAAGTTTATTGGCGACAAATTTTACAACTTTTCATGTTGATGAGTTTCTTCCCATTGAAAAGGTTCGTGTTGACAAGTTTCCCCTTTGTTGACAAATTTTACAACTTTTCATGCTGATGAGTTTCTTCCCATTGACAAGGTTCATGTTGATAAGTTTCCCCTTTGTTGACAAGTTTAATGTTGGTAAGTTTTGAGATGATAAATTTTGTGTTGGCATTCACATATTTGATGTTAACAAGTTTGATGTTGACAAAATTTATAACTTTTCATGTTGATGAGTTTCTTCCCATTGACAAGGTTCATGTTGACAAGTTTCCCCTTTGTTGACAAGTTTTGATATTGGTAAGATTTGAGTTGATAAATTTTGTGTCGACATTCACAAATTTGATGTTGACAAGTTGATCTTGTTGATGAGTTTCCAACCATTGAGGAGTTTCTATCCATTGATAAATTTCTACCCATTGATGAGTTTTAAGGTTGGCATTTTGGACAAATTTGGAGTTGAGAGATTTGGTATCAATACTCTTTTTTTTTTGTGATAGGTTTGATTTTGTTGATAGATTTAGCACTAATAACTTTAGTGTTGACACGTTTTGCCTTGACAAGTTTTCCACATTGTTCAGTTTTATGTTGATGCCAACAAATTGGTGTTTACAAGTTAAGCTTGATGTTGATAGGTTTGACATTGACATGTTTGGTTTGACATTGATGAATTCGGTGTTGATGCATTTGCTTTGATATTGATGGGTTTGACATTGACATGTTTGGTTTGATGCATTTTGGCTTAACGTTGATGGTCTTGACATTGATAGGTTTGGTTTGACATTGATGAGTTTGGTGTTTATGCATTTGGTTTAGTGTTGGCAAGCTTGGTGTTGACAACTATATGCTGACATTGACGGGCTTCTAGTTTGTGAGATTGCATTGACACATTCCCCCTTTGTTGACAAGTTTAATGATGGTGAGTTTTGTGTTGATAAGTTTTGTTTTGACATTAATGGGCTTGATGTTGACATATTGAAAACAATTGATGATTAATGAGCTTGTATGTTGATGAGTTTGAGTTGGTGTTGACAAGTTTCCCTAGTTGATAAGTTTCCTCTTGGCTGACAAGTTTCTACCCCCATTGATTAGTTTCTTTAGCGCGAGGGGGAGAGGGTGCTCACCTTAAAAAAATATAAGTGTACCATATGTAATTAATAGAAGGGTCATTTTATTTAGTAAAGCTTGCAAGCTTATATTTAAAGAAGGGTTTTTAAAAATACAATTTGGAAAAAACCTATAAGTTCTTTAAAGGAAAAGGAGTCATTTTATCTCCTTATAACATGTACGGAGAGGGTATTTTCTAATATCCTTTGAATGCACATGATATAGAGGGTATATATGTAGTGACCCCCTTGAGATTAGTCTTCACTTATTACTGATAAGTTTTGAAGGGGTTAAGTGAACAGACAGTTGGCAAGGTGGTTATAAGGGAAATCTTTCAATATTTTAATGAGAACAAGCAATCCCAAAAGGACAATTAAAAACAATAAACTCTTGTAACAACCAATTTCAATTATAACCAACTTCAATCAATGCCCCACACTTTATCAATACACTTTATGATTTATGCATGGTGTAAGCACTTAATTTTGAAAAAAAAACGTGAATGGTGTGAAAACTACCTCTCTCCTTCTCTCAGTAGTGTGGTGAACCTTCCTCTTGTGGGTAGTTATAGGTGGCAATGGTAGTGTCAGTAGGGGCAGTGAATCTCGGCAGTAACTCCTCTTCAATAGGTAGTGGTGGATTGAAGAAGTAGTAGTAAGGTAAGTTGGTAGAGTGGTAAGGGGAGGTTTTGGTGGAGGTGCAGAGAAGAGGTGGTGATTTTTGGTGCTACCGCATGGTGGAGAGAGAGAGGGGGTGGAGCCTTTACTCAATTGAGGAGTATGACAAGTATAGATATGACTAGGATGGGCCTCAATATGGTCATGGCATGCACAACTGAGGATACAACCCTAGATTTGATTATGGCCCTGGTGGTGGTAGAGGGAATATGGGTGGAAAAGAGGAAGAAGGGGGCAAAAGAAAGTGTAGTGGTGGAGAGGTGTAGGCAAGGGAGAGAGAGGTGTAGAAAAGGGGGTGCAAGTGGACATAGGTGGGAGAGGTAGAGAGGTAGAGGGGGAGATGTCAAGGCATAAGGAGCATGTGCATGCAAGGCAGGATGGGGCACAGGTGGTAGAAGTATCAAGAGGCGGGAAGTGCTACAATGCATTGTGGTGGCCCCACACTATCCATGGTAGCAAAACTCTGCACAGGTGCTAGCAAAACTTTGCATGGTAATGGACTACACTAAAGGCCCTCGTTAGATGGTTGATGGTCACTAATGCCTACTATAGCAAATGACAAACAATGTCAATCAAAATGAGCTTCAATCACGGCTCAAATGTATTTCAAAACCATGAAAAGCATGTCACATCCATAAGCATCAATACATCACCTCGAATAGTCGATAAGCACCTAGGAGCAATAGGGATATGCTCTCACTGATAAAATAAGCTTTCGTGTTGTTGTCCTAATCAAGCTACAAAATTGAATATGTGTCTAAAGTCTTTGAGGACTTTTGTGACATAAAGAGATAGCTCATTGCCCCTCATTATCTGTCCCAAAATGGAGTTGCAAAGTGTATGAATTTGACCATTCAAGATAAGGTCTACACTATGCTATCTCATGCTACATTATCCCATGGTTTTTGGGCAAAGGCTATTATGGCATCAATTCACTTGATAAATTGGTCATCGGTTGGGGGGAGAGTCCCTTAGAAAGAGTGGTCAAGCAAGCCATCTTCGTATGCTCATTTGAGAGTGTTTGGTTGCGAGGCATTTATGCATATCCGCACGGAAGAATACAACAAACTTGAGCCAAAGTCCTATAAATGCATTTTCCTAGGATATGGTGATGAGGGTGAATGGGGTACAGATTATGGATCCTGAGAAAAGGAAAGTAGTACATAGCAATGATGTTATCTTCCTTGAAGACCACATGCATAAACAACCCGAAAAGATAGAGGAGGTCAGAAGAGTTGTATTTAGGGAAGATATACTTGTAGGATAGCAGAGAGTGCATGTTGTATCGTAGTAAATACCTGCTATAAATTACCCTAAAAATGTAGGAAATGATGCTGAAAATGTTCAGCAAGGTCTTGTCCATGATGTACCATACTTTGAGTAGGAAAACATGTAGTTAGGATAGCTAGAAATTGTAGGGCAACATGCTAAAATTTTAGGATAGCAAGCTATAAATACAAATTTGCAAGCCCCACAACTTGCAAATTGCTAAACCTTTGGTTTATAGGTCGACCCGACCTTCAAGGCAAACAAATAGATTTGTCCTTGGTACTCAATATGCTATTGGTTATGTCATGTTTACTGATTGTGGCAAACCATCATGTTCAAGGAAGCCATGGACAGACAAGACAACATGAAGTGGTTTAAGGCTATGTTGTCAAAGATGAAACCTCTTGAGAAGAATGGTACTTGCGACTGGTGCATTTGCCTAAAGCACAGAAGATTCTACCATACAAGTGGGTTTATAAGATAAAAGTCACTTCTAGTTCCTTTCCAAAGTACAAAAAGCACGGCTTGTTGCAAAGGGGTACAAGTAGGAACATGGGATTGACTTTGATTAAATCTTCTCTTATGTAGTCAAAATGACTAGTTTGAGGACCATCTTGGGATTGGTTGCATCTGAGGATATGAAACTCATGCAAATGGATGTAAAAACTACTTATATGGTGATCTATACGAGGACATCTATATGAGGTAGCATGAGGGTTTTGTGGAAAATGGGCAAGAGAAGATGGTATGTAAACTCAACAGGAGTTTGTATGGATTGAAATAGGCACCTCGATAATGGTACCATAATTTTGATACGTTCATGGAGTCTCAAGGTTCTAATAGGAGTCAAGTCGATCACTGCTTATACACTAAGAAAATAGTAGATTGCAACTTGATTATCTTGGTTTTGTATGTGGATGACATGGTGATTGCAAGTAGGGTTGTCCATGCTTTGGACACCTTGAAGCAAAGTGTACATAGTAGTTTTGACATGAAGGATCTTGGTTAGGCTAATCATTTTCTTGGGATGTGGATATTGAGGGATATATCGAAGGGACTTTTGTATCTGTCACAATAGGAGTATGTGCAAAGGACAACCCTACATCTAATGATGAAAAGGCTGAAAAGGTCAAGATTATGTATGCTTCAGCTGTTGATAGCTTGATGTATGCTATGGTTGCTACACGTCTTGACATAGCATTTGTAGCGAGAGTGGTTAGCAGGCACACGGCAAATCTTGGCAAAAAGCATTGGAAACCGGTGAAAGGTACCATGAGATACCCATGAGATACCTCAAGGGCACAAAGGATTTGTGCATCTCCTTTGGAAAGTAGAAGGCATATATTGTTGCCTTTACAGATGCTGACTTTGCTAGTCATTCGGACTGCAGAAAGTCTACTTTAGGGTATGTATTCACTTCACAAGGGGATCAGTCTCTTAGATACCCAAGCTATAGAAGTTTGTTACATTGTCTACTACAAAGGTAGAGTACATGGCTGCCATTGAGGCATGCAAAGAGTTTTTATGGCATTCATGTCTAGTGGGAGAGCTTGGCATTACAGAGATCCCTATCCTCCATTGTGATAGTCAAAGTGCTATCATGCTAGCATAGAATCATGTCTTTCATGCAAAGACAAAGCACATACAGGTGAAGTATCACTTTATTAGGGAAGTACTGATAGGAAAAGCATTGAGCTTGTCAAGGTACATACCAATGAAAACCTTGCAGACCTTCTCATGAAGGGTCTTCCAAGACAGCGGTTTGCTCATTATCAGCAATTGATGGAACTTGGATACATATAGGTTTTTAGCTTTGTACATACTTAGACTTAGCTTATTCTTTCTGCTACCTTTAGACATGTTGCATTTAAGGGGGAGGTTGTTATGAATAAAGAGCCACCATGTCTACATCTACACTGGGTGTGAATATACCCTTTGGGGTTGTACCATCTTCATACATATACCTATCTAAAAACCTAAATTGGTACTATTGTTGTACCCACAAACTATCTACTTCTCTCTCACTATACTTGCATCTCCATTGACATTGACATAGCTTGAAGCTTTGTCCATGGATCTGTGCACTTCATACGATAGTTATTCACTCCTATGAACAATAGAACAAGGCTTGTTGAGTTGCCAACTTGCCCTATTCTTTAGTTATCTATGTAGACATGCTAAACACACTATGAAACACATAAAGACACCTTTCTTAATTAGCCCTTTAAACTATTTCAGAAGGAAGAGCTAGAAGAGCATAACAAGCCAACTATGAATCTTGTGGAGAGTTTGATCCTAAGCTCAAGATGAACACTCATAGCAGCATGCCAAACACATGCAAGTTGGATGAGGAGTGCCTTTGTGGTGCTTCTATTGGTCGACAAGTGAGTAATGTGTAAGAACCTAGCCTTGGGAGGGAAACAAGGGTTCCTTTACACAATCTTTCTTCAATACAAATACTATTTTGGAAATGAGGTTTTATTATTGCAATATATGCATAATAGTTGTTAGCTCATAGGAGCCACAAAACAACCCACACCGAGTTACCACCTTGCCATTTTCTTTCTGAGCCTTTCAATGAATGATAGGCCACATTGAGATCACTAGGATTGTACATGTTTACTCCCCTATTAGAGGACCATGCACTACATTATATCACTTAACTAGGGTTCCATTGGTTCTGACCCTACCATAAGGAGGAACCTTCCTATATAGAGGACCCACTACCTAAGTAGTGGTCAAGTGACCTAGGTTTATCATGACTCCAACTAAAGAGTCCCAATGAAACCCTAGGCCAGGTATTCTACCCTTACTCCCATTAAGTTGCTATAAGTATGAGCTACTCTTACAATTTTTGTGGAAATCACTTTTAAGTGTATTGAGAAAAAAATTGCCACACTATCCTTTCAAGAAGACTCATGTCAAAATAGACATGAGGATAAACTCTTATCCAAACCATACTCCAATCATAGTCTCATCTTATATTAAGGCAAGGCCAAAGGCATGTTTTCATTTATGATACTAATGGAATCCTCTCAAAACTCAAGTATGCGTGATTAACAAGCTATCACATATACAATTTCAAAAATTAACTACATACAATGGGTTCCATCACTACACAAGAATACACTTAGTATCTGTATTAATATAATAAGAGGTTTTTTCAAAATGGTTAACTCAAAGTTCAATCTACAAACTAGTTCAAAGTATCAACTCATAAGTTTATTCCACATAGACCTCTTTAATGTTTATGTCCTTATAAGTTGGAGGATTCTCTAAGGGATGACAAACAACAAACCCTTGGGTTACCTCTAAGTATCTCCAAAATTTAGTTCAAAAAGAGTGTTTCTTGGAACAATGGCTACTCTTTCCTTTAGTATTGCACACTTGCTAATAGACCCAAAAAGCCTAAGGCACTAGTCCCAAAAAGCCTCAAGAACTAGTTCATTATTAATGAAAAATAATTCCTCACATGAATCATAGGGATTGATTATTTTCAACTTTTAAGTCCAATGGACTCTCCACAAGTCATAGTGGACTAGATGCATAAGCATCTTCTCCATGTAATGTCAATAACGTCTCCTCTAAATATGAATAAGTATCCAATCCTTGGGCTGCTTAATACGTCAAGAAAAAAGTGTCTCTCAACTAAATGTTATCATTGTCTTTGATTTCTTGGAATGCACAAGTTATTGGAAATTAATCTCATCAATTCAATTCAAATAATAGTTTTTATCTCATCAATATATCAATTCTAATCTTTGCTCAATTACCATGTGTGAGATGTCTCCCATATAGCCCTAGAGACTTAGATTTTCCTATCTTCTTTTCCATCATGTTGAAGCTTTGTCAAAATTCAATAAGATTTTTCTCTTTTCTCTAAAACCACACAAAATCGCTACTCAAATCTGCCTAGCTTTTTTCTCATTTTCCAAAATTATGTGGAAGCTTTATCAAATTTACTTTAAATGAGGCCCCTAAGAGACATGGTGAGGGAAAGGAGATTATTCAAGAAGATAATCCTCGAGAATTCGAGAAATATATACCAATGAAGAATGTAGAAGATGGCATCTAGGATGTAGACCATAATGCACTCAGCCGCAATAATCTAGTTTGGGTTGTTTATTTTATATTTTCTTATCTTTATTTGGATAAAAACTATTGCTCTAGTTGACCTTGTTAATCGATTGTTAATTGATTTCTCTATTCCCCTACCACTTGCATCTCTACTCCTTCCAAGCACGCGCGTGCGCACACGCACACACACACACACAAGCATCTATTGCTTTCCTTTTTTTTTTTTGGGGGGGGGGGGGGGGGGGACCTCATCCCATGCAAATCAACTTGTAGGTTCCTAAAGATACAACTACGGTCTCTAGTAGCAATCTAGCAAGCAAACATATTCCACAAATTGTTAAAGACTGAGCGTCCTCTGTCCATAAGTCATAGACTCACATCGGTCCTCTAAAACGGTGCTCAACCAATTCTAGGACTAACTCTAGGAAAGTCACACTTGTTAGTCTTCTACTAAGCCTTGGAAAAAGCCACTGAGCTAACCAAATGCACCTGACCATAGGACGATTTTGTCCCACTTTCCATAAGTTTTGTGGCATACTTTAGTTATTTAAACATGTATGCTACCATGCTATGATGACATACAAAAATGTCTTCATTAATTAGTTTTTGCATAGAGTTAATTGGCACGCCTTTATGATATGGACACTAAGTGATCCATTGTGTTTTATTTATTCTCATATATATACAAACCACTCTAAAGAGTAAACCAATCCGCAACTGGGTTACCACCCTTGCCCTATTCATCTTAGACATTCCAATGCTCACCTACATTAGGTTCATATGAGTTTTCTTTCTTATTTTAGGATTGGAATCAAGATTACAAACTTAAACCAGAGCCCAGTTGGTTCTTGCCCACCATAAGGGTGAACCTTACTATATGAAAGACCAAATGTACGTAAGCGGTGGTCGGCCACCTTAGGTTGTATATATACACTCTTGATTAAGAGTATGCAAGGCGGCCATGGGGATGGCATCACACCTCATCCCCATCTAGTTGTTGGAGTAATGCATGTAATTAGTATAATGCTTTCTATATTTTAAAGCAACTACAATCATTTTCTAAAATTTTTAATAATCATTATTTTCAAAAGCGAGGTATATCTAAAATTTTCAATAAGTTGAAAATCATCCAATAGATATTCTCATATGATTTCATGATTCCATCTTTATGAATCTAATTCAAAAATAAAGTTTAATTTTGTACACTTGAACATGCTTTTACATTCAATGCGTATAAATACACTTGATTTTTCCTCTCCATATGCAAAATCATACTTTAATATTTCGTACATATGAATGCAATAATAATGGAACAACAAAGAATTCAAGTTACTTGTTTGTGGAAAGAACCATGAATTAATGAAATTTGTGCATTTATCCTTTTTGCTAATTATACATTTTTTAAAAATGACCTCTCTCTATGAAAATATCTTTTCTACAAAATATAACTTCAAATGTGGACAATGAATTATTACAATTTTTTGTTCACTATTTGATGTTTTGAATAACCAAATTATCATAAATGTTAATAAGATTTTTAAGTTTTTAAATAATTTTTATTAAAAATATAAGTTTTCTTTATTTTTAAAAGAAAACTAAAAATTTCAACTAATTTTTTAATCTAGAATTTATCATAATCATAAATCTAATAATATTTCCAGCCATATTTAATTAGTCTTAACTTTTTAAAGTTAGTTTAATTATATTATTAATGTGATTATATTGATTTTAAAAATTTTGATATTATTTTGGTTATATTTCTAAATTAAGGAGTTTGAAATTTGTAGAAAAATAAGATACGCATTATTTTTTATTTAAATAGAGTTCTTATCAATAAAATTTAACAAATAATATGATTTTAAAATAAAATAAAATAATAGAATATACATTGACCATATTAATGGCCATATTTTTTATGTGTATCACATGTGATGTTGCTATGGCCACTCCATCTGCATCTTCTTTTAAAGCTTCAGTAGGTTTGGTGTTTAGCTTCACAAGTATGGAAGGAGGTCCAAAATCCACATCCTTACCTAAGTACTACTCACCAATATGAAACACATCAATAAAGAAGGGGGATATCAAATTAGCATTAGCCAGCACCAGAAATTCAACTTCTTCATCATCCAGTCCCTTAACCATGTTCAATGTCTTTGCAATCATCGGTTGACATATAAATGGTGGGGGAGGTACCTTATTGAGGAAAAACAACACTCTCTATACCTTAATGTCAAGAGATCTTGATCCCAATTGTAACTAACTCACACTTGCTGAAGCCATTGGCATCCAAACCACTAGAGCTTCACCTACTTGCTCCATATTTAAAACCACCAATGATACCAAAAAAGTAAAACTTTCCACTTCAATCAGCATAGAGCAAAACACTCCCAATGGCCGAACCCATTGTTGATTTTCCATCCAAACAAGAAATGGGGCCGGTTTCCATCCATCAACCCAAAATCTTTAAAAGTGGCCACCATTATGATAGTGACTTGAAAGCCCCTATTTGGTAATACATCATCAGTCACTCGACCCTGGCATTGCACTAAAATCATGAGAATAGTAACATGGCCAATCTTTAGCTAGAAGAGGGATGTATTGTCAATCGAACATAATGAATTGAAGCCATTGTGGACCATTCCACCACCCAATATCAAATTGATTTTCTTGATCTACCCAAGAAACTCCAATTGATTTGTCCCAAGCTAACTTCACTCTTTTTCCAGAATGAGTAATCACATTCACAATGAGGTTAGGGAGTTTTTCCAACACCACAATACTGACTAAAGGCATGGGTGTCTTTTCTTGCTCTTTCTGCTTTTTATAAGCATCATATGATTGCGCCTCCATACGTTCTATCCAGTAGTGGCCTTCTTGCATGCAAAAGAAGCATTGTTTCCTTGATAATCAAGGGGGTTCCCAACCATCTCGACCCTGCCCTAGACCACCCCAACCCTATCTTTTGGACCACAATAGTCCATGCCATGGGCAATGAAATCCTACTAACAATAAGACACTACTAGTACAAACATCCTAGATAGCCTTAATGTATTCCAATTAGCAAGCACACTCATCCTCATGCCTTGCCAACCTCAAGTATGGGCCATCGAATTGGGTGCATTATACCAACACATGTCCATACTTTGAGTAGGATTTTTGCAAATAATACATCATTGTTGATTGAGGCCGCAATTTTCTATCAAGTGACCATTTGTGTGAATAACACACCACTGTTGATTGAGACCGCAACCGCAATCTGCTATCTCAAATGACCTAAATTATTATACTTGGAACATGAGATGGACTTTATAGTAGATTTGTGAGTACCATCTGAGGGTCTCTTACCCTTGTTCTTCCCTTTGAACTTTGAAGGCATCTTCCCATCATCCTCATCCAAATCCTCCTCGTCATTGTTACCATCATTCTTAGGGTTTGTATCCAAATTTGAGTCACTACCCTAAGGTATTTGGCCTTTCTCAAGGGATTTGGGAGATTTCTTAGACTTTTTGCTAGAAACACCCATCATAGTGTGTTTAGCCCTAAGTGCTACCTTCAAAAAATGATCCAAAATATGATAGTCTAAATCTTTAGTAGCCAAAGCTACCTACAAAGTATGAGACAAACTATGAACATATATAGAATGGAGCATTTCACCAATAGGTTTATTATTGGAGATTTTAAGCAAAATGCAAAATCGACTTGTGTAGGTTTGAACATCCTAATTAGCTTATTTCAAGCTCTGCAAAAGCTCTAGTTTCCAAGTGTCAATATAATCCTATTGAAACCAACTCAAAAATATATATATTAAAACCTCATAGGTGTTCCATCCTTGTTCTTTTGCCAACCATGAAGTGGCATCCTTGAATACATGAGAATACACTGCAATCAAAGATTCATTACCAATTAGTAAATACAAAGAGACATGACTATTAATGCATGACATTATGACCATAGAGCCATCAAAACCCGAAGTGTGATTAGCACTACTAGAAGAAGCCAGAAGTATCTTATGCTCCAAAGATGTGAACATTGCTACTCACGCTTGGATCATTGGCCATAGTGTTGGATGACCTTGAGATTGCATAGGCATATATGCCCATGGTTGAAGGACGGATCATTGTAGTCACCAAGTGTAATCAAGTATAGATATCATCACAAAATACCAAAAAGAACCATACTTGTTCACCCCAACACAAAGAAAGCAAAAGGAAATAAAAAAGATGCAGGGCAAAGGCAGAAAAAAGGTAGCCCGACTAAATAAAGAATAGGAAAAAAGGCCAAAAGTGCAAGGGCAACCTTAAAAGTCCAAGGCAAATGCAAAAGGGGAAAGGTGCATTTTAAAATAAAAAAGTGCACTCTGAAATCTTGTAAAAGAGCGCCGGGCTCTCACTCGTGCAATTTGTAAATGTAGACAGGCGATGGAAAGGAAGCTAGGAAGATAGAAGGACAATGGGAAAAAGGACCTAGGCTATGGCCGGCCATGTAAAAAAGGGGATGACCGCCCAAAAGGGATTTAGGATTTTGTATATAAAGTTAAAAAGTGAATGAGAAGCTCATTCTTGTGTGTGGCCAAAAGTAGCTCTCCTCTTCTTCTTCTTCTTCTTGTTCTTACTTGCTTGAGCTTGTGCTTGAGAGAGGGAGTATGAGAGTGTGAGGGAGTGAGTGTGTGAGGGTGAGGGACCGGGGAGGAGAAGTTCTCCATCTTCTCCTCTCATCTTCTCCTCTCTTCTTCTTTTCTCTTCTCTTCTCTTGTCTTGCTCATGGCAATGGAGCTTGGAGCGTGGAGCTTGGGGATGGAGCTTGCTTGAAGCTTGCACTTGGATCGTGGAGCACCAAAGTGCGCAAGAGAGGAGGTAACTCAATCAGCATGGAGGTAAGCTCACTACACCTGTAGATATGGATGGCACATCAGCTATGTGAGAGGTAGCCATTAGTGCTTGGCTTGGAACGCTTGAACAATAAGCGGTCCGTGGGTCTTGGCGGTTGAGCAAAAGCTCCCACATTTTGGTTCCATTGATGGGACCAACGGATTCAAGCCTTGAGCGCTTGCACGCTTCGAATCAAGCATTGGACTAGGGTTTTCCCCGAACCGGTGCTTGAGGTAAATAGATAGGAAGTGAGGGAATTTGAAGAGGTATTCGATCTCCTTAGCAAGTAGGTTTTTGGTTTTTTGGATTTGGAAAAGCATGTTGGAGTAGTGTAGGTGATTGCTTTGTGATTTGTATGCATTTAGGATAGGAAAAAACAAAGAAAAAGAAGCAAACAATAGGGTTTTTTGTTGCTGTATAACAGGCTAAAATAGGAAAATAGGGGCACAGATCCTTGGAGTGCCGTTTGATTCGAGCACCATAGTGATTCCAGGCATGTCTGGCATTTCCTTGTAGTGTTTTGTACCTATTTGGAAGGCGTTGGATGATTCGATGGAGTAGACATTGACCTAGAGGCATCGCGTATAACTCGCGGGCTGCCATCCGCACCGTCGGACCAAGCCATCCGAGTCCCAGAATCGGACCACTCCGAAAATCGGACCACCCTCTCGATCCGATTCCCAGAACCGGACCAATCCATAATCGGACCACCCAGAATTGGACCAGTCCAGAATCGAACCAGTCCAGAATCGGACCAGTCCAGAATCGGACCCAGTCCATAATTGGACCACTTTGAAAATCGAACCACTTTTTCGATCCGACTCCCAGAATCGGATATGACCAAAATCGGACCACTGGGCCGATTAGACCAACCCAAAATCGGACGTCCGATTTTGATAATCGGACTCTTGTAAGTCAGACATCTGAGAATCGAACAAAAAACTGTCAAAATCGGACAGGTATCTAGAACACAAATTTTGATGCATCTAAATCCCGAAATCGACCCCAAAGGCTACGTCGAGCTAATGGCACATCACAGATCCGTCACTGGGCTGAAACTTAGAGCAAGTAGTTCAAAATTTGGCTATAAACGGTCCTCCAAATTGCGCATGGTGTTTACCGTAACGGCCCTGCGGGCTGGGAGGGACTGCCCCTCTCCTCGGACCCCCGCAGAGGGGGCTCTGCCTCCTCCACACCTCCCCCAAGTTGGTTGGAGGAAAAACGTGCGTCGTGACAGGTCCTCCAAATTAGACCCTAGTGTAGTAATGGCTCTACACGAGCATGGATCCTCACTTGTAAAAGAGCAACCAAAAGCCCATACCCGAACAGAGAGAAACAGAGACCCTAGAATCTCAACGGGCCAATCTAGCCATCCAAGGCAAAAAGGCCACACCACAAGAACACATGCACATTGTGTTCAAATTGCTTCTAGTCGAAGCAGAATGCAACATCATCAAGCTATCAATGCAAGGATGACTAGACATGACACTCTTGATGAGAGATGTACCTTGAGCAACACTGCACAGACAACCCAAGACATTGGTGGAGAATCCACGTCTGGTCATGCAAGTGGGGACTCAAGGGCATTTGTCAGAAGGCTTAAATTCACAAGCCAAGACCCAGAAGATGAAGACATAGTACCACCTGCTTATCTTAGGGTCAAACTCACCGCGAAAAGAGAGCATACTATTGATGCTCTGATTGATGAAAGAGCAGATTTTAACATCTTGACCTATGAATCATGGACCCTACTAGGCCAACCAAAGCTCACACCGACTAGTGCAACTCTTAGCCCTTATGAGGGACACCCACAAGCACTCATAGGGAAGTGCAAAATCCTTGCGACAATTGAAATGAAAAGCTTGCCTATCCTATTTCATGCTCCTCCAAATAGTGCTAGCTGCAGGAAAGAAACCCTCCTAGGAAGACCCTTCAAAAGGGTGACCAAGTGTGAGGCCGACTATGTAGCACAGAGGATACACCTGACACTATTGGGTGTGAGGATAGTCACAACCTTTAGCAAGGGTGACCTCATCAAACCTCGAGGGAAAGGCAAGCAAGGTGCTGACATAACAGTCAAGCTTGCTGACGAGAGCAAGGACTTGTTGAAAGAGTTAATACAAGCACAGGTCGAACAACGAGAACCAGTGAGTGAGGCTTTGCCTAAAACAAGAAGGTCAAGAGACAATGCCAAGGACGGGCTTTGGACTTACAAATATCGTAGAAGACCCCAAAAAGAAGCTCAAGCCTTATAGATGCATGCATCGATGGAGGGTCAACACAACGCCGCGATGGATATCCAAAGCATTGCTACGTGCTCAAGGGTACTATGCAGGTAACCGATGGATTTGGGTACCAAAATCCCCTGCTAAACCGCCTCCATCAGTTGAAGGCCAGAGTGCATCAAAAGCAATGAAGCACAAGAGAAAATCTAAGAGAAACTCTAGGTCTCGATGCAACAAACTAGACATGATTGTTCGAAAGAAAGAGCCTTAGCCTAGCATGCTAAATAGACAGATGTCATACGTAGCCATTGAGCATGCACAAAAATCATTAGTGCCCAAAGAGCCTTTGATTTCCCAAGGGGAGAACAAGCATCATAGGCACAACATCGCTCATGGCAAGGTGCTTGCTCAACAAAGTAGATGGCACAATCGTCTAATAGCCTTGAGCAAATCATTCAACTAGTGCCACGCCCACATGCCCACCTATGAGTCCTAGATCTCCTATGTCCTCTTTTCCCAAACAGACACAGGAAGCACTACAGCAGTTGTGAAGGGCGACTGCTCAATTCCAATCTCTATCTTCATCTAAGCTTCCAAATTTCCAAGAGGAGGGACATGACACCATCTGTAGCTCTTGACCCAAGGATACGCTTGAGCAACCTAATGTGACTAGACCAACTCATGCTCGATCTACACAGATGAGTGCTCAAAGGGCAACAAAAGACACGACCACTTTCGATCGCCCCAGGGACTTGACACCGCAATCCACCAAGGGTAGCCAGCCCACTAAACTCGCTGCTACCACTTCCAATCAGGGATCATAGTAGTCACAGCCCTTGGCCGTGACAATGCCCCTTGCAGAACGTGTCCTTAGCAGTTTACCTATGGAGAAGGTGTCACAACCAACTTCATTGACAACTCCAACACTTCCAAAGCGCTTAAAGCCTAGGCTAGAGGAGTTAAATAGAAGGGAAGAGCTAGACTCTCCAAAAAGGGAGGCAGTTGTATCCTCACAACTTAGTGAGGCTATTCAGTAGGCTACGGCTATGTCCCATAAGGACACGCTAGAGAAAGAGAATGCTGAGGCCCAACCAAGCACATCAATGGTTGACCAAGTCCAGGGTCCTGAGTCATTGAGAGATGCACCTTCATTGACCAAGAAAAAGAGGAGAAAACATAAAAAACAACAACAATTGCAGGTGGTTGTGGACCCCAAGAACATTGAGACGAAGAGTGCTGGAGATCTGATGAATAAAGCATCGAGTCCATCCACTAATGAACCCATTGATGCCTCTCCTAATAGCAGTGAAACCTCAGACACATCCGTGTGCTCTGAAAAATCAAAGCAGCCGTTGCCATCAATAGTTGCTTTCAACACTCAATCCACCGACAATAGAACTCGCATCGACCAATCAAGAGTGGATACAACACTGTCACAACAGGATGCTAAGACCACGCCGGTCACATTCGAGGAGAACCATGACACAACTACCATAAAGCCTCAGGAGAAACATGAAAACCTCGAAGGCATAAGCAATCCTGGCATTGATCAATCTTGCTCATCTAAGCTTGAGCCCCCAGCTATGCTAAAGCCTAAGGAAACCCTTAGAACTTTGCATGAGATAGCAACCAAGCAAGCCCTCATAGAACATAGAGATGTCCTAGAGTGCTTGACAGAGTGGGACACTAAACTAAAACTATTTGCACGTGTCTATGTTCATGTAGAAATGGGCACATTTCCTAGGGAGCAGCTTGAGGAATATTTGCCTTATCCGCTATCGTGGGAAGAGCAGGAATATCTTGACGGACATTATGAAAAGCTCTTACATGAACACATGCGACTCATCTCTAATGAGGAGGTTGACGAACTACGCTTAACCGTGACATTTAGTGAAATGCTCTGCCAGCCAAATCTCTTGGAGATAGAGCAACTAAAGCAAAAATCAGAGGGTAGAAGCCAATTTGAAAAACGTTGGTTTGAAAACATCTCTACAATGGCCGAACTTGGAGCCCAAATCATGATAGTCTCAGAGGAGCGACTGGCCAAATGGCTGTCCCAAAGAGACCCCACCTATATGGTACCAACTTCATTTCGAGTTCTAGCTACAGTTCGAGGTATGGACCTAGCTGGAACTAGCCTAAAGAGCCCTTTGATTGATAAAGTTCTCACTGAGGAGGAGCTACATGTTTCCAGTAGACTCAGACAAGGCACCATGCTACTCGATGTTGCCAAATATTTATTATTGCTAAGTAGGCTACCACAAAAGCTAGATATGTGTGACACACTCGAGTACAATCCTGAGTTCTACAATTGGTTTTTATCCTCACGGAGTGACAGGCACAACATGACCAGCACGATACCAAAGACACACAGTAAGATCAAGTACCTATTCACAAGTGGAAATAGAATAAGTGATCCATGTTTTCTTTTAAAGCATGTAACACAAACTTTCTTTAGAATATACAACCATACGTTCAACGTATCCAACTTTGTTATCTTACCGCCTCTCTAGTAACGGGATGTTGATAAGCCTTGGAGTGACACATGAGTGTCCAAGTGCGGTGAAGCACAAGCCCCACTCTTGCCGCGTCCGTAATAAACTCACCTATATGCTCTGCTAAGCACATAGTGACTAAGAATCCCTGGTCGGCCAAATACTCGCGATCAAGGTCCATACAACCCATAACTAGATCCTTTGAGAATGTGTTTCACTTGGGAATAGTCATGCCCTCTACAAACAACATTGGCATTATGATATATGAGAAGTGAGTTTGATGTAAACCTTTTGTGATAGAAAGCATAACTTACCCAATGGGATGGGACCTAGAGCATCCACAAGCAAGCTCGTAGGAAAATCCACTTTCATGAACATGTGCATAAATAAACAACATGTTTTGTGACTGTGTAAATAATACCAAAAGAAGCAAAGGCCAACACACCCCATGAGCAATGATAACCAAGTGTAGGTGATACGCATCAAGTCAAAACTAAGGGATTCAGGTTGGCGATGTCTTGTTTAGCTGGACATTTTCATCATGGTTGAAGCATGTGACTTGCATATACTCTCACGCCTTTCCAAGTGAATGCAAAATGACACAATTCAATGCCTAGAAGTGTTTAATATCCAAGTCACCACAAGACCACCAACCCCACAAAGAAACATTATGGAGGAAGTGACAAGAATACCAAGAAACAAAAGCCATGACGGAAACACCATTGAATGAGAACCCAAGGACACCTCTGCAGAAAGCACATATTGCAACTGAGCATGGCCAAAGCATAATCATCAATTACCTTCTCCTTGGCCAAACTCTATGTTCAGGCAAGAGCCACACTCTCAACAAGGGCGAACGTCTCTTCATCATCCAGGATTCAATTCGCAAGATGCGCTACCCTTGTCCATGCACAGCTCACTCCAAGTGCTACCTCAATTGTTCGATGTCTCATATGTGACAAAGAGGTTTGCAAAATCTCAAGTGTATCTCTTCATCTCAACAACAGTTCCTCTAGCATCAAGGTTGGTGACACAATCATCTCTATAATATCCATTCTTCATAGCCTTTGGATCCCAACATTTCTCAATCCAAATGAAAGGCTAATAGCCTCAATGTATGGCATTGATTGTATTCATTTTTTTTCCACCAAAAAAAAGAAAGAAAGAAAGAAAGAAAAGAAAAGAAAAAAGAAAAAAAAAGCACACACACTTACAGCACCGCACCTAGGGGTCCTCAAATTAGGTACGTCCAGTGACCTTGGTCGGCTAGCTCTGTCCCTAATCCCCTAGCCCTTTGTACATCCCCCACAATTGTTCAGGGCACATTAAGGGCAAGACATACCTAGGGAAATCGCCTCGCCTATGGTTAGACCTGTCACCCTGAACCACTTGCATAATTCTTTTGCACTCCATCTCAATGCCATTACAATCAATAGTGGTACGCAAGGCACGAAAGAAAATGGAAAAGTACACCATACTTTTCAAGCACTACAAGTAGCCACTAGCTACCAAAAGCTAAGATATCAAGAAGCTCAATTATGCTCATTGCCTTGACAAGACCATAATGATGTCTCAAGCAATCTTCGAGTGTACTCCTCGTCTTTATCGACAAATTTTTCCATCAACTTAGCCCCTTGCTTCACTAACCCGTTGCTATACAAGGAACCAGGCCGACAGTCTTCTAACTAAGTAATACCTAACTATGCACGAGCACTCACATAATATCTGCACCGAAGTATATACATGGGTTGGATCCTCAAGTGCAGGACAATACTCCAGGCTTGCTTAGAGTTCGACCTGTCTCCCAAACTAATCAAAATATGTCTTGTGCACGCTAAGAAGACTAGCACTACCCCTTAGGGAGAGACCACATGAGTGGTTTTCCAATTGCATATATTAAAGACTCCAACAAAAGCACCGTCACCTCTACATCAACACTCAACTCTGAACTCTTGTCCTTTACTTCATCATGCAAAACCACCAGAAAATCATCACGAGCAGAATCCACCATGAGTATCCCAAGAACACCAACACCTGTGCCAGCTATGAGTGACCATTCCCAACAAAGAGTATTCCTATCGCCACCTACAACAATCATATTACCAGCTAATCAGAACAGCAAAGTGCCACCAACGACCTTCATCCACACCAACATCAGAACTCCTCCAAGGCAAGCCACAATAGTCCTTTCCACCCACGTCTTCGGTGCAAGCTCTGCATGCTACCTACGACGGTGAGTGCCATGGAACTGGTACTCATCTAGGAGGGGGGTAATGTTAACCCCAACACGAAGAAAGCAAAAGGAAATAAAAAAGACACAAGGCAAAGGCGGAAAAAAGGTAGCCCGACTGAAGAAAGAATAGGAGAAAAGGCCAAAAGCGCAAGGGCAACCTTAAAAGTCCAAGGGAAATGCAAAAGGAGAAATGTGCATTTTAAAATAAAAAGGCACACCCTGAAATCTTGTAAAAGAGCGCCGGGCTCTCATCCATGCAATTTATAAATGTAGACGAGCCGTGGAAAGGAAACTAGGAAGATAGAAGGACAATGGGAAAAAGGGCCTAGGCTATGGTCAGCCATGTAAAAAAGGGGAAAAGGGGATGACCACCCAAAAAGGATTTAGGGTTTTGTATATAAAGCTGAAAAGTGAATGAGAAGCTCATTCTTGTGTGTGGCTAAAAGTAGCTTTCCTCTTCTTCTTCTTCTTCTTCTTCTTCTTCTTCTTCTTCTTCTTCTTCTTATTCTTGCTTGCTTGAGCTTGTGCTTGAGAGAGGGAGTGTGAGAGTGTGAGGGAGTGAATGTGTGAGGGTGAGGGACCGGGGAGGAGAAGCTCTCCATCTTCTCCTCTCTTCTCTTCTCTTGTCTTGCTCGTGGCAATGGAGCTTGGAGCGTGGAGCTACCGAAGTGCGCAAGAGAGGAGGTAACTCAATCGGCATGGAGGTAAGCTCACTACACCCATAGATATGGATGGCGCGTTGGCTATGTGAGAGGTAGCCATTAGTGCTCGGCTTGGAACGTTTGAACAATAAGCGGTCCATGGGTCTTGGCGGTTGAGTGAAAGCTCCCACAATACTCATACACAACATAGGATAAAGACTGTTGGAATATAGATAATAATTTATCATATCGCATTACTTAAAAAATAGAAAGCATTGAAAGATAGAATGAGATAAGAGCACCATTGCACTATTATCATTTTCACTGCAAATGAATGAATACATCAAAATATATTGTGGTTAAAGCTGCATAAGAGATGACTATTGATACATTACTATTCATGACATTATGACCATAGATCATCCATTTGGACCATCTGGTATCCAATGTCTAGCAATAAGCAAGAAGTAAAGATGAAGCTTCACCCTCAGTAGTCTCTCATCCTACCTCACACTCTTAGTCTCAAGCTAGAAGCTTGTATATCAGAAAATAGAGAAGATGAAGGCTCAAAATATGCACATATGTAAGAAATCATAAGACTTAATACTAGAGAGGGGAGTTTATAAAGTTTTGGGAGTTACATGGCCATTATTTTTTTCCATTAATCAAATCATCTTGTTGAGGATTCCTTCTCTTGAACCTCCCACCATTGTTAGGGGCATTATCTTTTTCCATTAATCAAATCATCTTGTTGAGGAGTTACATGGCCATTATCTTTTTCCATTAATCAAAGCATCTTGTTGAGGATTCCTTCTCTTGAACCTTCCACCATTGTTAGGGTAAGTACCTTACACCACCATTGCAAGGGATGTGTGCCTTGCTACCTATCATATTTTTATCTTTCATGTAATCAAAGTTTAACTATAGTTGCTTTGATCAGGCATATTCATATTTCTTGTCCATTTTATATGTTTTCTTAAGTCTGAGCAACTAGCTCTATTACATTGGTATCAAAGGATTTGGTCATGCTAGATGGTCAATTTCATGTTTGCATCCTAGTCATAATCAAGTGAGGCCAGGGTATTGTACTTAGATTTTGGTTATAGGGTGCATTCATATCATATCTATAGTTAGACATGCTTTACCACTCTTAATCAAGGTCATTTTGAAGACCATTTACATGGATATGGAGGAAATGGTGGTTGAAGTGCTAATTTAGCAGGTGTGGCTCCATTGGAGACTAAATTTTGAAGCAAATTGGTCAAATTTGTAGTCAAAGAGTTTGTAGAAGGATGTAACCAAGGTTACATTTTAAGAAAACCCTTACTTTCCTCTTTTTTCTCAAGTTTCTTCAAGCTTTTTTCACTCCCATGGATCTTCAAGGCTCATGCCTCCCTACCATGACTTCTTCTTGAGCAAAAGCTTACATAACCTTCTTTCTTACCTTATTTCTAGCTGCTTGAGCAATCATATGACTAGTTTTCAATAGATGTAGCCTATTGTATGCCCCAAAAACTCTACCACCTTATTGTTCTGAGGCGTTAAAAATTTACCATGACTACTATTGGTCACCAAATTTTGAACATTGGTCATCAAAAGCTTCATCAAGGTTGTTACTCAAGATGGATGGGCCTTCTTTCAGTAGGGTGCTATTCAGCAATGCTTACATTTACAAGATTTAATGGTAAGTGGAGGATAATGAGTATGAAAAGATTTTATGGTGATTTAGATAGATTTTGGATGGAGGACATTTAGGGATTTTCATTTGATTGCCCATCCCAAAGTAATAAGTAGTTGCTCATGTTTGGCCTTTTTACCACTTGATTGTTCAACAATGTTTTGAGCATCTAATCTTTATTGGTAGCATCACCTACATTGACAACATGATGAAGGACCTTTTCATGAGTCCATCATGGTTTAACCTCTTCTTATTCGTTTTTTCCATCACCTTCAAATTGAGTAACTTAGGATTTTGCTTGTGAGGAATCTTCTTAATTGTCATATTAAGAAGAAATGAGGAAAATTCTAATCAAAGATACAAAAGTAGACCCTTCAAGGAATTTATTTTGCTTCCAAAATAGGAAAAGTCCATAATTCAATTGAGATACCCAAGGATCTAGTCCTTATATAAGAATAATTCCATACAAGTAGTAGATGTTATTCATGTAAAACAATACCATTGTTTGGCCATGAATTTACATATCAGAATTATTAATATCAACTCATCTCTCTTAAAGGGTATATGTCTACATGGAGATACTTTGATCAAGGAATACTTTAAGATTATTTTGTAACAAATCACCTAGTGGGGGGACTTGCTTGAGCTGTTGTATCAAACACACCGTATACACAAGAGGAGACTCACTCAAGAACAAAAGAAGAGAGATAGAGGCCAAAATATTTTCTTGTTGGTTTTTTCTTCTTCTTCTTTACACACAATAGAATGTACACAAAGTATGGATAAGATATAATATAAAGAAAAGTGACCTACTAAGTTAAACAATACATAACTGACTATACTAATCAACTAGTGCTATAGCTATGCCAACTATAGATAAGTGTAATAACCCAAATATAACAAGTGATAAGTCAGTAGCCATGTGAGGATCGTAATGGCCACGGACGTGCTAAGTGTAGATATTTGAACCCATTTAACTAGGCGATCCATCATCAATGTTTGCACATATTAAGCCAGCCATCTCAACACTCCCTCTCAAGCTCTATTGTATTTCTGCAACTCCAAGTAAGCTTTGAAATTTTTGAAGCTTCTCTACACCCAATACCTTTGTAAAAATGTAAGCTATATGATGCAGTGTGCTGATATATATTAAATCAATCTCTCTTGCAAGTACATTCTCTCTCACAAAGTAGTAATGCACTTCACCCCAAACATATGTATATGCACAATGTCAAGTATGTTTCTGCTCACATCTCTATCATGTGGAAAAGATTGTCTTGTCTACTTATCAAACTGACATGCTTCACGTACTTTATAGAATTTTGTAACTCTAAGTAGGCAATCATGTAACCAACCCTTTGGATTGTATTAATTTCAACCTTTGTATATTTGCATGTCCAATACATTTGTACCATATTTCAATGTCTACAACAACCACTCCTTTTTCTTTGGCATACATAACAGTATTCATAGCAAAAATTCCAATATCTAAAGTGAATATGAAGCCAATTCCATTTTCTTTTGCAATTAACGTGTACTTATCATGAAAACTTTCAAAAGTAACCTTTTGCATTAAATCAAACTTGCAATCCATACTCTATCATTTAACCAACAGATACTAAATTCCTTGTGATAGATAGCACATGTAATACATCTGACAGACTCTTTGTCCTACCATTATGTAAGAATAAAAAAACTTTTTCAATGTGTGAGATTAGGTAGTATGAATCATCATTTTTTGCACATAACCTAGATTTTGTAAATCTTACATCTCTCCAAACCATTCAACATGATTGATCATATGATTAGATATACCCGAATCAACATATCATATATCATCATGTGTCCCCTTTCCTATAATAGTATTTATTATATGTTACATAATAAATAGACATTCATTTTTATCTTCATTGTACTGTGAAGATGATGCATAGTTTCCTTGCTACAATTTACCATTGCAGATAATCGTTCTTAGCAAAATTGTAAGTTGCAATATGACCTATTTTGCCACATTAATGACAAACAATAATAGAATTGTCAGAACCTTTGTTTTGCCATCTGTCTCTTCCTCTAAAGCTCCCATTGTCTCCAAAGTTTCCACAGCCTCCTAAAACCTCCATTTCACCGAACTACTGATTTAACATGTTTTGCTAGTTATCACAACATGTCTCGTCTCTTGAAAAGAATTTGCTATGTCTCCTTCTTAAAATTGAGTAAAATTCTTGGACCTTATTTACCACTTCTTCAAGATGATTCACCTTGCATGTTAATCTCTTCAATGATCATGAGAGAGATCAACTCACTAGAAACTAGAAACATCTTCCACACATGTATAAAAGTAGCAAAGGATTTTTACGCCTTCTCAAATTATCATCGTCATGCATTGTATCAATAGTTGCAAGGCATCTACAATGCTTCTCACTTTCAAAATATACTCATTTATAAATATCTTTTCTTACCAAGGTATTCAACTCTTGCTTGGAGTTAAATCTTTTATTCATTTGTATTCACTAAAAATATATTTTAAAAATTTATCCAAGATACATGTGACATTTTTATATTTTTAAAATGTCCCAACATGGTTTTGTCAATGACTGCAATAGATAGCTAATACATTACATTTTTGTCTTTTACATTCCATTCTTCCCACGCCTTTAATTCATCTATAGTGGTAGGGTCACTTAGCTCTAGTTCATTTTCTTCACCTGGAATGAACTCATAGAGGCCCTTTTTAATAAGAAATCTTGTCACACAATACTTCTATGATAGGTAGTTGTTTTTGTCCAACTCCTCAATGATGGAGTTTCCATTTCTCTCTACCATTATCACAAAATTGATACAAAACAACAAGCAAGTTTTCTGCAACCTTTCATAACAAGTGTACAACAATACATCAAGCAATCTTTTTCATTAATTACTCAACAATACGTGTAATCTATAGCTTGTTTACAAATAAGACATGATCATTTTCTAATAAATACCTTACTTAGAATTTATAGATTTAAAATATATAACATGTGCACCCACTTTCGATCAACACAATCGAAATCATAGTATACCTTGAAACTCTTGTTTGCAACCTTGTGGGTCTAATAGGGCTTGAAATGGCCTCAAATGGCTAAAAAGCAGTGAAACAATTCTAAAAGACTAATATGTAGAATATATAGTACTCTGCTCGTATACTGAATCTTACAGCAATCTTAGATTTTTGCTTTGCCGCCATGCTTTTGGTGCCTCTATGAGCACTATCCAAGAGAAAGAGTGGAAAAATGGGAGACCTTTCTTACCTATTGCTTGCTTGCTCTGATCCTTACTTCTTCTCCTTACTTCAATCT
The DNA here is from genome assembly GCF_053477565.2 of Lygodium microphyllum. Lineage (NCBI taxonomy): Eukaryota > Viridiplantae > Streptophyta > Polypodiopsida > Schizaeales > Lygodiaceae > Lygodium > Lygodium microphyllum. The sequence continues at coordinate 136,308,399 of NC_141147.1, forward strand.
TCAAAATGAGCCTCTCTTAGTGGTGCCACTTTTATATCATGTCATGAATTGCATGATTAGAGGACTTGCTTGAGCTACTATACCAAACACACACCATATACACAAGAGGAGCTTCCTCAATAACACAAGACGAAAGATGGAGGCCAAAATGTTTTCTTGTTGGTTTCTTCTTTTTATTTTTCACACACAATACAATGTACATGAAGTATAGATAAATTACAATATAAAGAAAAGTGGGTTCCAAAGTCAAACATTCCATAATTGACTATACTAATCAACTGACACTATAACTATACTAGATCTAGGTAGGTGCAATAACCTAAATATAATAAGTGATAAGGCAGTGGCCATGTGAGGATCATAATGACCACCGATATGCTAAGTTTAGATATGCAAACCCATCTAAGCATGTGGTTCTATCATCAATGTCCACACGTGTCAAGCTTGCCATCTCAACATATTTTAATTAACATATTCCTTGATCAAAGTCTTGTGGTTATTTTTAAGGTTTACCGAGGCATAAGTAAGGAATCCTTAGTTACTATATGTTAGTTGCCTTAATTTAAAGGACTTGATGGTTCAAGGTTTAGATACCCCTAATTAGAGCTTGGAATCTTGTAGTCGATTGCTAAGGAAGGGTTTGTGGTCCATTGACATGATTATCTAAGGTTGTATAGATTGGTAAGTGCTCTTTAGGTTGTTAATTATTACTCCTCCTTAAACTAATTTGAAAATGAATTTGTTCTTAATGTGGCCTTGATTGTCTAAGATATTTGTGTTTCTATCATTTGTTCTCCAATGAGGTGTCCTTCCTAATAGAGTTAGGGTTTTTGGGGTATCCTTTGTTAAGGTTAACCTTGTCACCCATGCTTGATCTACCTATTGGTTTTCCTTGTATAATTACATATCCTACCCATCATGGATTCCCTTGCTAGTTAATTAGCTTAGAGAATGGTTAAACCCTTTGGAAATCCTAACTAAGTGGTGGTTTTGTTAAGTTCTATTTAGGCTATATTATTCTAACACTTATCCTTTTTGGGTTACTATTGGTCTATTCAAAGTTTCCTATTTTATCCACACTTATTGTCATTACTTTAGTGCTTTCCCTTTTATCTTTTCGTGAAGACCTAGTGTTGCCCCATTGTCTATAGTGAAATTCCACTAACTTATAAGTCACCAAACCAATGCTTAATAGAAAATATCATATTCTAATTAGGGCCTATTAACTTATTCTGAATCTCCATCCTTGTTTAGGTCTTTCCTTTCCTTTCCTTCCCTCAATAAGCAAGTGTTATAACCTTACAAGGACCTAAGTATCAATCTAAAGGGTTCACTTGCTTTTCATAAAACAATCTGTTAGGTTATTGTTGAATATATCAATGCCATAAGGATTGAGTTAACATTATCAATGGGAATCATATATTACAATATTTTAGAACTAAGATTTCTTAGGAATGTTTTAGGGCATTCCTTGACCCCATATTATTAGGTAGTTATAATAATAGGAATGTTATGTATACCTAGTGGTCTTAACACTCTCAAAAATATGCTATGGTAGAGTTCACTCATAGTGGAGACACAAGCCACCCCCAATAGTTTTTCTACTCCAAGACTAGAGGGACACCTCAAGAACATTCTAAACTATGATGAATAATCTCTCTCCTTCGTTGCACAAGCACAGGGGAGGAGTTAATACAAAATCAATAAAACAATTTCATCATATAGTAAGCATGCTACAAAAGAAGTTAGAAGTGTATCTCTTTATTGCATCAAACAATCCAAAAGGAGTTAGCACTTTATCTCTTTATCTCATTAAACCATCGTTCACCAAAATAATATTTACTTGTTCTAAAACAACTAATTCAAACTTGGGGTATAATAATCAAAAAATTTTGTTGGATGGATTCATTTGATCAAAGGAGTGGTGTTGGAAATCTTTGTGCTTGGATTTAACTCTTTGTGACTTATGACTCTCATGGTGATAATGCACATAGTGGTGGCACTTGAATGGCAACATCAGGCCATGAGATTCCCTTAGTCAATATATGTGGCTTACTTTGATGGCACAACGAGAGAATAGACTCCTTGCTTGGGTAATATTTCACCTAGGGAGAAGGATTCTCATAAGAATATATTAGTTTGTTGATGCATCTTCTTAGCAACAATCTATATAAGCCTTTGGGCAAGAGTTAGTTTATGCACAATATGAAACCAAGGCTTTAGAAAACATTAAGATTTAAGACTGAGAGTTGAAAAAATCCAAATTTTGGAAACCAATTACAATAAAAAATTGAGGAACCTAAAACAATACATATAAATCATTTCTTTGAGACCCAAAATCATATTACTTGAGGGACAAAATTTGAGCAAAGGTAGAGAATATTTCCATTGAAAGATAAGGACATTATATCCTCTCCCTTTAAATAAAAAGTGTCCTTATCTTGATAAGAAACATGGATACTATTTTTTTATAGGGGAGGATTATCAACCTAGATGGCATCCTCTTTTGAGTAGTCCCTTCATTGCATTAGATGTTCTATGATGGTGTGGTTCTCCAAAGATGCTTTGTATTAGAATCTAAGATCCTACTAGATTGCATTTCAAGCTTGATTATCTTGAAGGTGAATATAGTTAGGTACAAATTGTTGTTTTAACAAGCCTATATGGTATACAATGTGAATCTTTAAATGAGATGGAAGCTCTAGCTCACAAGCATGGGTCCCTTCACACTTGATAATCTTTTAAGGACCACCATATGGAGGAATCTACTTCTTGTACTTCACAAGTGATAATGAAATCTTATTAGGTTGAAAACCCTATCAACTCCCTCAAAAACTCTTTGTGATATCTAGGCATTGTCATAGTGATTTTAGAAAGCCTAGGTAGCCTTAATGTATTGAGCTATGGCTATGTGATCTATTCTTCTAACTTTTCCTTTGAGGATTCTACCTTGATAGGAAGGTCAACATTTTTATGCTCACATGGTAGAAATCAATAAGAAAATTTCCACCAAGGGCAAGCATCAAATCCATCTATGTTGTTCTCTCCCTCAATATGCCCTAAACATTCATTCAATCACTTGATTTACTTTCTCCATTTAGGTAATGTATAAGATCCATCTATGTTGTTCTCCCCCACAATACACCCTAAACATTTACTCAATCACTTGATTTACTTGCTCTGTCTACCCATCAATTTGGTATTGATGATACTGAGACATACTTTTCTCTCAATAGATTGGAATAGGGGCTTCCAAAAGCTAGAGGTGAAGTTAGAGTCATGATTGCTAATTGTCCTCTAAAGTATTTAAATATACTCTACATCAATATTTAAATATCCTCTGCACCAAAATAAGAATGAGATACTTTTGTGAGTAGATTTATCATCACTAGGATGAATTCATAATCTTACTACACATTAGGAAGATTTGCAATAAAGTCCATATTGATGCACATCCCATTCATTTATGGTATGTCCAAGGGATGGAGCTTGCTTAGCATTTTGATCCTTTCAACTTTGATTTGCTGACATGCCATGAACTCCTTAATAGATTAGGCTACATCTCACTTTATTCTTGACCAATGGTAACTCTTATTGCATTCAATATCTTACCATAACTCATGTGGCTTCTTATTGAGATGTAATGTGCTTCCTTAGGTCTTGATCCTTAAGAATGGAAAATCTATGAATGAATTGTAAACAACTACCATGAAGAGAATTGTTTTTAAATCTGAGCTTCTCTTTTTAGGAAAGGTTCAAAAAATGGAAAATAAATTATGTTCTTTGATGCAATTTGTCATGTGAGGTGTAGTTTCCCTTACCCTGTATAATCTAAGGTGATTGGGCATGGAGATTACATTAAATATTTTTTACTAAGGTCATTGATCTCCATATCATATTTGCCCAAGTGAAGATGTAGAAGTCATACTCCTAAAGAACCTCTATCCATATTCTCTACCTCAAATTCAGGTTTGGATTGGTGAAGATCCATTTCAAGATTTTGTCATTTCTAACGAGCTAAAACTTGTAATTCAAAAGATAGTGCCACTTGAGATAATATACCCGGCTAATAGCCCCATTTATCATTAGTAGCATCATTGGATTCATAGCTCTTTAATTTATGGGAGGCTTAGGCTTCGAATCCTCCTTAAACCATGATACATATAATAATGATAGTTTCTTAAAGCTAAGAAATACTCACGAAATATAGAAAATCCATGATCAAGTTAACCATAGATAATTCTCATATTTATGTACTAAAGAAATATTACAAGGAAAATGGAGATGACAAATAAGATACACACCTCTTACAATGGTGAAGCAAGATACTCACCCCTTATTTAGCGATGGTGGAGATCTAAGAATAAGAGTCTTCAATAGGAAAATGTGATTAATGGCAAAAAGATAATGATCCATGTTACATCTCAGCATTTTATACTCTTCCCTAAACCTATGCTTTATTACAAGCCTACCCAGCCTAAAGAAGCTTTGTCAATCATCAAAGCTTGGAACTGAGAAGAAATTTACAATGGAATTTGCAAAAAAGCTTTAGAGGATGTAGATCCATGCTGAAAATGAAACCACAATCTGAAGAATGTTCCAATGGTCTTCTTTTCTTATCTACATAAGCCTTCATGACATGTTGAGCTTTGTGAATATTATCCTTACATCGTCTCATTAAAGATTCTATCTTCTCAAGTTCACTTGTCTTAGCTTGTGGATTTACGTCATCATGCTTTGTGACCAAAAAACACTTCGAAGAACAACATATCAATACTCATATATGTGCATTGATATAACAAAATTTAGCAAAATATAACCATTGGTCCCCCCTAAGAGGCTTGAGTATCATGAGGCAAAAGTGATAAATATAAACTTTCAACCACTTATTAATACACTCCATTTCCCCATCCATTTAGGGGCAATATGCCATGCTAGGAGTCAATTTGGTGCCCATAGAAGAGAATAGACCCTACCAAAAAAACTTCCATAAAATTAGTATCACAATCAAATACTATCTTTGATGCCATCCCATGGAGCTTGAAACACCCTCCATAAATTGATCAACTAGTTGTTTGGTAGAAAATCGGACCTTAGTTGGGATGAAATGGGTTGATTTTGTTAATCAATCAACGACCACATAAATGCTATTCATCCATGCTCTGTAGCATAAAATCCTATGATAAACTCTATGCTTATATTAGTTTAATTTCCTTGAGGAATGGGTAATGACTAAAGCAAACCACCAGATAGAAGCATAGAATCTTTATTTTTGTTGGCATGATAAATATCACATGATATAATCTTTAACATAATGCCATATTCTCTTTTCATAAAAGCTCTTGTAGATAATATCAAGTATCATGAATGGCCCATGGTGTCTTGCCAACGTCATGGAGTGCATTTCTTGCAATATATAATGCTTGAAGGATATTTAGGGTGTAAAATAAACTTACCTTTTATAGTACCATAAAAGCTCATTATGCCATGAAAATTTAGGATACTCTTCACTCTTCCTTATTAAAATTCTCTCATCATAGTGGCTACTTTCTCATCAAGCAAATACTCTTCTTGAATGGCATGGATTCAATCTTTATATGGAGTAAAGATTGAAGAAAGTAAATATGCTCACATTCTTGACAAATCATTACCACAATATTATATTTAGTCACCATGTAGAATATTTTAAAATCATAGCCTTGAAGTGTAGACAACCACCTTCTTTGCTTAGAAGATAAAGTAAGCTATGAATGAAATATTTTAGCACGTGATAACCGCTCGACCTTGAAATGGTTGCCATAGATGTAGTGGTGTCACTTTTTGATTGCATTAAGAATTGGGAGCATCTCTTGCTCTTATACATGAAGTTGACACTCCTTATCATCTAATTTTTTACTTTTGTAGGCAATGACTTCATGATTTTAATATAGAATAGCCCCTATTTCTCTTCCACTAGCATTCACATGTATAGTGAATTCCTTAAAAAAATCAAGATATACCAAAAGTAATGTTGAAATTAGGAGAAAATTCAACTTACTGAAGCTTTTGTCTAGCATAGAATCCCAAAAGAAAGCCTCTTTTTTTAGTTGGTTAGTCAATAGAGTTACAGCATGTACATAAATTTTAATGAACCGCTTGTAGAAAGATGATAAGCTAAGGCATCCTCTCAAAAATATAAAATTATTAGGAGTAGGCTAATTCTTAACACATTGCACTTTCTTTGGGTCCACTCTAATCCCACTCTCACTGATTATGTATTTATCTTACTTTATTCTCCATAAAATAGTACTTTGATTCCTTTGCAAAGAGTTCATGCCTTATTAATGTGTCAAAAGTCTCTTATATATGCCTTAAATGCTTTTCTTTGGACTTGCTATATATGAGAATATTATTTTAAAAAACAAGGATTATTTGGAACAAGAATTGGAGCCCCAAGAGGAACACCAAGGAAAAGGGGATTCTACTGCAAGAAAATCTATATTGTAACATCAACAAGATTTTATTTCATTCTTTTGATGCCAAAACAAAGAAAACAGCAAATCTTCACGTAGCATCATAGTAGATATCTCCCACGGATTTGATAGAATCAACCATAATATTCAACGTCTTTATAGAATCCATCAGTAGAACAAAGAACATAGAAGAATACACAATTTTTGAATGGAAATCAATCACATAGTATTCAACTTCAATGTCTTCATAGTTTTCTCTCTCAATCTCTCATATACAGTTACACTGTTTTTATAGAATTGACTATCTCTCTCTCTCTCTCTCTCTCTCTCTCTTAATAGTACATCATCTCCTCACTACAATACTCTATAATGACTCTCAATAATCCTTCTTAGGTCATGGATACACCTCCCAAGAGGTATGTCTGATGTGAAGAGGCACCAGAGCCACTACAATGTCTCTTCATAGCTCACTACTATCACTGTCACTTCAGTCTTCAGCAGCTACTTCTTCCATTTGTTTTAGATCTTTTGAACTTAGATTCATCCTTTCCAAAAGTTAAAAAACTTTCCCAAAGTCACACATACATTCTACAGAACACTTACAGAAGATCTACAGAACAATATATAACAGGAACAGAGCAGAGACAGAACACATATAGAGCAGAAACAGAGGCTCTACAGAAGGTTTACAGAGGGTTATTAGAGAACATCAAATCCTCATAACTCATACTAAAACCATTCTAAACTATCAAAAACTATTCAATAAGCTTTCAAAAGATTTCAACCTTCATCAACAATCAATCCATGCTTCATACAGAAGAAAATTAGAACAAAACAGAAGCTATACATAAGGTATCAGAACCAATTAAAACCTTAACAGAACCTATCAGAACATCATAGAGCCTCATATTTCTGCTAAAAATCATCATGAGCTTCTAAAATATAATCAATATCATCCAAAACACTCTCAAACACTTCCATTAACAACCATATATCACTGTCAATCTATCAAAAATCAATCAATCAGACCTCAAAAACAACAAAAATCAGTCAAAAATTCAGTATTTTTCCACTCTCAACATATCCCCACACTTAGAAAGGAAGCATCCTCATGACCTAAGAAAAATAAGAATATAAGTTCAATAAAGAGCTCAATTTAATCTTCTTTAGTATCTGCAATAATCACTCCAAACCACGACCCCAACTTATCACCTGTATCTCTCGAAATAATACAACTAAAGAAAAACTTCATTATTCATTAACACATTTGATCATCAATAAAAATGATAACAAATTTGTAAAGGATATAAGAGGTTCTTGTTCAGTTTTCCATCATAGGCTTGCCATCCACCATCACCATTAGTTGAAAAGAGCTCTCAAACAAATTATTCAACCAACACGAACTCATCACATAAAATTAACCCACAACACAAACACTAAACACAAAACAACCATCTGAATGACACCTCCAAAAAGAGATATATATCATTAAGAATCATCCAAAATACATTGCAAAGGCGTCAATGAAGGTGATCCCTTTTGAAGGCTTGGTGATTACAAAAAAGATCCATGGATAAAGACTCATCTATAAATGATTTTGGAGGATTCTGAAGGAATTGAAGGCAAACATCCTTTCTAGCAAAACAATGTATTTGCTAGGTAGACAAAGTGGTGCGCAGATCAATCGCAGTATGCTCACGTAGTGAATCCCGGAAGGTCCCCAAGAACAATGAACTCTACCTTTTTGCACAAAAAACAATGTAAAAGCATGAACGACAAGAAGCAAGAGACCAATTGGGTTCAATCTCTCCCCATGCCTTGTGTGAGCACTTCACAAAGGATGTATTTTATGTATATTTCAATCTTCATGCTCAATAATAGCCCAATTTATAGAAATATGACAAGCTTTTTAGCTTTTGAGTTTGCTTTCTACAAAAATAGGAAATAAAGCTAATGGACAGTGCCCTTAGAGTCTGGCACGCCCAACACAATGTCCAAATAGAAATAACATATCCGTGCGCATGGGCGCATACAAAATAATAATAAATAATCGATGTCTCAATAGACATAACAAAATATAGGCGTGGCGCCTATCAAAATATAATCCATAGGTCGAATACTCGCTAGACTCCAATGCTTTCCTCCGCCACTGCTGCTATCTCTACACATCAACTGAAGCATTCACAATCGTTAGTAAAATAATACAATTAAACCGACAAAAGTGAATACCTAGCAGTCTTCAGCTACATAAATAAATCAACTGGTTAGAAATAAATCCTAACCTTAATTTATTACGAGTGCGCACTCTAAACTCATAAATGTTTATTAATTTAATATGCATTTTGCGAAATCACCCGCTATGGAATCACCCATGTACACACTAAATTAATGAAACGCCCGAAAAGGACAGGCGTCCCTATCAACTTCTCGCACAAAGAATCCTCTTTGTGTATGAGCCCCGGTCATCTAAGTTTACGGAATCCAACGTAAAACCTCACGGAATCCACCGTGGAATATGCCTCCTGGCATCACAAAGGGCATGAAAATATAGGACATCCAACTATTGGGAATCAATGTTCACATTGACATTCATACAAAACTTTGGAATGGCCTTTTGATCTTTATGGGAATGTCTATGCATATATGCTAAGTACCAAGAAAAATGGGCTATCAATCTCACTGAAGGATCTAGAGATTGTGAATATTGGTGAGAAAAATGAAGGTAATTCTGGTATGCTTGACTAGCAGTTGTCTAGTCCCCTGGAATTAATGGCCAATTAATTTGTGGTCCCGTGAGAGAATCAGTTGAGCTTCATCCTCTTCTTCTTGGAATCTACAAATCCTTCATACCCACTAACCAACTGAGGGGGTTAAGAAATAGAAGTGACAGGAGATGGAAGTGGAATAAGTAAAAGAGGATGAAGAGATGGATAGGCAAAATCATAAAATGAGGAATAAGTTAAAGGAATGGCTGAAAATTTAAGCGAATTAGTTAGGAAATGTGTCAATTGATAAGCAAGAAAAGTAGAAGGTATATGGCTAGATGGAGAAGGGTATGGCGGAGAATGAGAAAATACTCGATCTTCTATGAAAGAACAATAGGTAAATATAGGAATTTGAGGAAAACCCTGAGGTTGGAAAAGGAGAGGTAAGATAGCTATTGAGTTGGATTGATAAAGGGAAAAATAAGTATCATAGCGATGGGCCATTTGTTGGTAGTACAATAGGCTAGGAACAGAGGGACCTAAAACAGATCGTCTATAGTAGGTATCAAAGAAGGATGAATCAAATGAATGGTTCTTAGAAAGATAAGCTAGGAGATCCACCCTTAGTTGGTTAGTGCTCTACACATAAGTAGAAGCTGTATTCTGACATTGGTTCAGGACTACAGAATCAATCATTGAATGCCATGAAGTGTCAGGCCAAGTAGCCACTTTAGAAGAATAGCAATGGAACATATCATCTATCCTCAACTCCAAATGGTTGACATATAAGGTAGCTTGTAAGACCACATCCCCCACATACCAAGCTAGTTCTGCATCATCTGAAATTAACAGATCACCTCATAGATACATATAGGACAGCAACATGGTATCCGTCATCACGAAATCTTCAAAGACCATATGGACAACTTCTGTCAGCAAATCAGAAGACCAAACCCCACTCCAACCATCCTCTGGAAGAGGGAAATCCATCATTGAAAGCTTCATATAGAAGGCCAATTTCTGTAACTAATAGTGGACAAAAAATTAATGGTCTGGAGGAACATGCTCCTGAAAGTGCTCAAATGTAGACCATAACAAATCCATCTTGGACTGCAACCTTTCCACTTTATCTTGAAACAACGGATATAATGTGGCATGTCTCTGGAGAATTGCCAAGTCCTACTGAGATATAGAAGGAATCATAGGAACATTGGGGCTTGGAAGAATGGACCGTGACTGCGCCAGTTGGTCCTGCAACTGCTTAATCTGGGAAGCTTGTGATTCTAATGTATGGTGAGCAGTCTGCAAAGCTGACAAGTTCGCATCTAAAAGAGTCTTAAACTCTTGAGCTTCTTTGGACATTTTCTCTTTCTCCTCTGAGACTTTAGTGACCTCTGATTGAGCTTCTGCTAACTGAATCTTCAAAGAAGATATTTCTTCTCGCTGGGTCTCAATCATTTGTGTCTACTGCTCCATCTGCTTAAACAGATCGGCAAGAGTGTCTTTAGCAAAGGCTAACTCTATGGTTTCCTTATGCAACTGGTCTTTGGATTACATCAAATTTTCATAGAAAAAAGCATATAACTGTTGAACACAAGCTGTACTGAGAGTTCAATAGAACTCTGGATGTCATTACAAAGAAAAGGAATGGCATCCCTTGACACTAAACTATTCAACGAAGGAACTAATATTTCCAAAGAACCCTCTCGATGTGCCCTGAATAAGTTATTGCATGTAAGATAGGCAGGAAGGTCACTTCCAGAGGTAGTAGGAACTGTGATTGAAGGAATGACTGGTAGAACTTTATTTGCTACATACTTTAAACGTTTCTACTGAATGACCAGTGGAGGAGGGGAATCAAGATCCTCTATGTCAATGGGCTCTGAATCCTCTGAAGGTGGAGGGGGAGGAACTGGATCAGATAGAGGAGGAAGCACACCTTGCTTAAGGCTGGAATATGTTAAGAAAGCATATAAATAGGAACCATAAGTGATATTCCCTATTGTCACTTTGACAAAATGTTGGTCCATCTTCGTAAGTAGGTAAGTACTCCAATCAATGGCAACCCCTTTTAACACCATCCTAGAAGTTGTGAAGAGATCTTTGAACAAATAGTGAGATGGTATCTTGGCAGGCATGAACCTATCTTGGAGAAATTGGCAGACTAGCTTCTAGAGAGGATCAGTAATCATTGAAAAAGACACTCCTGATGTGTTAATCACCTTCTTCATATCAAGGACCTCCTTGATCTGCTTCTGTAACAGCTTGAGAATCTCGTCATTTGAGAATAACTGTCTGGCTGTAACAAAGGGTTGTCATTTGTAGCTAAGAAACAAAGTCTTCCCTAACCCTCTAGGTGTTAATACCATGGAAATTCCACGAACCAAGCTCGATTTCTTACTGTATGACACAAAAAACTCATCACATAGGGCTGGATCATCTGGAATCGAAGGGAGTGAAGCAGCCACGAAAGTTGCAAGGCCTACTTTCGCAATATGCTCAAAACCCAATAGAGAAGAATAATCCCTACTGATCAATGGGACATACTGAACAAGAGGAGGAGCTTAAGGTGCCATTCAGATGGAAAACACACACACACCACAAACACAAACAATCGCAAAGAATGCTTGTAAAACAACCAAATAGCAATAAAAAAGAAATTGATCAAAAGAAGCACACACATAGACGTAATTAACCAATTGGCCACCCTAAACAACCCACATCCTAGAAAAAATTTGGCATGACCTCTACACATATGCGACTGAAAACTTCATGCGATGCAACAACCAGGCACCCAAGACCCCGTATTAGGCAAAAAAGAAAAAAAAAACCTACAAACCGCACTCGTAATTATATCACACAAGCAAACCATAATACCTTAAAAACCTAATCATGACATAACCAGAACTTTGATCAACAATATCAACTAAAAGGACTATACGTGCATATCCCATGAAGCGTGTTTATTAAAAATGAGAAAAAGTACAATGAGGGAAATGATTTTAATGAAGGGTTCATTTTAATAAATTACAAACAATGGTCGAAATTTTATTAGGTTATAAACCTTAATAAGAAAACGGCGGTTCCTTCTTAAAATTTTAATTAAAATTTATTAGGATCAAATGGTGCTTTAACAAAACGTGGACTACGATACCCAGACTAGGGTCTCTAAATGCATATTCATTAATTAGAAATTAATGGTGATGTGGAGTGCTTTTTTGCCAGCACGTGCTTTTTTGTGACAACTGGTTCATTGTTATTAAAAATTAAAGTGCCTCTGAAGCGCACGTAGCACATGCAAAGTGAACAGCGAGTTGATTTTAAGTTATTAGAAAAATGTGTGTTTAGCGCGAGCATACGTGGAAAAGTGGGTGAATAAAGTTTATTTTACCAATTAACTGTGGTTAAGGGATGACAAAAAATAAATAAAGCTCAAAAAATAGATACCTGGTAGGGGTATGTATGCAAAAGACTGAAGGCGCACTGAGTAGTCCCAAATGCAAGAAATCTAGTCAAAAAAGCAAAAACCACAGACTGGAAAAAATAAAGAACCTTAGTTTTTTGTTTTTTTTTTAATTTTATTAAATAGATATCAAAGCAATACTAAGGGGATCACATGTGGTACAATTAATGTTGATTAGTGTTTGGGTGAAATTGTTATTTTATATATATATATATGTTGTAATATAAGTGTGTTTTGATTTTGTATGTTACGTGTTTTTTTTTTCTCTTCATTCTTTTTTTTTGTTAATGATTAAAACGGGATATAGGACACATGAATATGTTGGGGGGGCATGGGTTGTTGTTTGTTTTTTTTTTTTTTTGGGTGTTTTTGAGTTGTTTGTTTTTTAAAAAATAATAAATAAACGAAGATAACAATGAAGGAGGAAACACTCGGGGGGTGGGGAGCGAAGGGGGGGGGGGGGGTTGAAAAAGAATGGATTGTTTTTTTTTTAGTTGTTTGTTTTTTAAAAAATAATAAATAAATAAATAAATAAAGATAACAATGGAAAAAAAACCCCCCTCGTCCAGCGCTATATACGGGGTGAGGTAAAAAAATTTGCAGTGGCGAGAAGCAAAGGGGCCAGGATGGTGACAGGAAAGGCAGGGATGCCACGGGGGCGTCGCGTAAAAACAAAAGCATACGTGTTCATGCACGAGGCAAAGCACGCGAAAACTCAGCAAAACAAAGAAAAATTTATAACTCGCAAACTATTCATTGGAATGCAATGTGGAAAAAGGAAAAACTGGACCGAAAGGTGAGGGGGAGACTGCAGAAAAGTACAATGGGATGTCCGGGATCAAACCAAGGTGGTCTCATGGAAAAAGTACGAAAAACGGCTCTAAAAATACATACGGGGATTAATATGGAAAAATCCGCTCTCCGGAACGCAGAGCAAAAAGAAGGAAAAATGTGCAAAATAACATGCCCGACAAACCTATCATGTCAAAACACGGTTCCGACAGAGATAGGACGCGTTCACATGGGAAAAATCCCAAAGACCGACCCGAAAATGGACTGGAAAATTAATACGGGAAGAACCAATTGCCGGAACGAAGTGCAATAAATAGGAAAAATGTCCGGGGTAAAGGGATTCATAGGGCTGGCACATCAAACTTAGTTTGGGGGGAATTAGGAGGAATTCTCATGGAAAAAACATGAAAAATACGCATGAAAAGGTCCCGAAAACCCGCAAAAATTAATAGCGGACCCACTGTGCATCGGAAGGACAGGGTGTAAGAAGGAAAAATGTTAGGGGGAATGGGTAGGGCAGGGCTGGCACATCAAATTAGTGTTCTAAAGCAATAAAAGCACATTCACATGGAAAACCGTCCAATTTACAAAAATTGCTTCAAAAATTAATAACTCAAGAACCGTCTGTCAGAATAGGGGTTGCTAAAAAAGAAAAAGGGGCAGTTCGAAGGAAGGAACAAGGCTATAAGGTTGGATGTGAGTCTCAATGAACATAGGGTGCATTCACATGGAAAAATCACAAAACAAAGGATAAGGGCAAACGATTAAGGAATAGCTCCGAGGACAAAGTGAAATAGAACGGAAGAGTGGGGAAGGGATCCCATCAGGGTAAAATAAAGTCATGGCATAGATGCATGATCATATCAGGGTATATGCATGGGGGTATGCAACATAGACGTGCAGGGACGCGTCCCCACACTTAAAACCTTAACAAGAAGGGTAAACCAAACATCAAGGACCTAGTACCACACATCAAACCAACCATGAACGTCGCCACACTTAAAACATGACCGTCACTAAAAAACAGAAGGTGTAGGGTTAGAAAAACTTGGCCCATATTGCCGAGGAGTAATGTCGACTATCGAGGTTGCGTCTTGTATCGTTGTTGGCTGCAAGAGGTACCAAGGTGTCTTCACAGCACACATTCTCCATGGCAAGGACCACGTGGAAGCACCCAGGGAGGTAGTTGATTGAAGGAATCATAGGAAATTCGTCGATGACGGGGGATATTGCACTCAACTCGCGATCACTCAAATGGAATGAAAGAGCAGTCACTCGCCCTATTACTAACATCACTCAAGGTAATATTAATGAAACTCAAAGCTCACACTTGATTTAGGATTCGACAACAAGGAAGTGGTGTAAGGGGAGTATGCCAGGGTGCACAATTTATGATGCGTCAGTGCGTCCAACCCCGTCTGGCATAGGTGCAAGCAAAAAGGCCAGGGAGCCTTGTAGTGTGCAGTGTACATAACAGAGTGAGGTGTCCTGTGCTGATGGCATAGACCCATTCCATGGATGCAAAGGAAAACGAGAACGTACCTGACTCCAATGGTCGTAACGTCCCTCAATCTTCACCTCTCAATAATTGATTGAAGAAACACCAGTCACACTCAGCCCATCCTCTGTCTCACGCTCTGGTGAAAGATACAGAGGGTAGCCCATTCTTGAAACCCATTGATGTAATCCTCACTGTCACTTGTGCAGAGCTTGTATGCCTTGTGCGCAATTGATGGTGCAACTGTGCATCCCGCCTTGTGCTGGCATACAGTGCAAGAAGGAAGGCTAGGGAGCCTTATGGTGCAGTGCACAGGAACAGATCGTGCTTTGTGCATTGAAAAGCCCAACCCGTGCATGCAACACTCCGTTCACACATCTCACCTCTCATTTGATTTGAAGGGAAAGACTGGTCACTTACCCCACCCATACTCACGTCCCCATCCTATTAGGATGAAAGCTCACATCACTCAAGGGGTTGGTGATGAAGATTATGTCAACTATTGTCGTCAAGATCTTGAAGACGAGGCATACCTAGGGAGGTAGCCAACAAGTCTCGTACTTCAATGATTTGTAAGAAACGTCATCTATTAAGAAGGACAGACGGTCTGATATTGCAGAGACATCGCACCAAGGGAGGTGGCTTCAAATTACTTGCTAGAAAGGTTCTACTGATGAATCAGCTATCCTAAACTGCGGGGTGTTACCACCTTTTCCATAGTTAGCTTCCCATCCAAGGGTGTTTCCACCTTTTCTTGGAACGAGGCCTGTTATGACAGGGAATATCTTTCTTTTCTCCCATAACAGTTTTGTTTTTCTTTTTCTTTTTTCCTTCTCTTTTTTTTTTCGTTAAGAAAGAGAATGGTAGGAATACCATGTGTCAGGACCAACCTTGCCACCGTTGTTGGATCAGATGAGAAGAAAACAAGGTCGGGTTGAGATGTATCTGTGAGGGGCTAATAGAATGAGACTGCCTCATGAGGAGAATCATAAGGGCTATTAGAAGCACAACGAGAAGAACAGTGCGATGCCCAAAAGGGGGAGGATAGGTCGACTATGATTGTCAAGATCCCCAAGGAGGGAAGCACTTCTTTCGACGATAGCCATTGATCAGGAAGGGATCATCAAAGGCATCAACAGTCTACAGCTGAACAGAGCCATTAGAATTGACAGCAAGTACCTTGTATGGGCCCATCCACCATTGTTGAAGCTTGCCAGGAAACTTGCCAAATCTCGAGAATCATAGGCTAGGATAAGATCACCTTCTTTGAAATCCTTGTGCTTGATGAAATTGTCATGATAGGCTTTGTGTAAGCTAACTTAACTCATTAGAAATAAAAATGAAAAAAAGTTTGAGTGGTTTTCATACACTGTAGGGCCATCCACCGTATCTCATCCAAGCATTCCAAGTGCAGGAGGTGGCGCTGCAGTGACTCATCATCTCCCAAGCATTCTTTAACTGCCACTCGCAAAGAGGGCAATTCCAGTTCAACAGGGAAGACGGCTTCTGTACCATACACTAACTGGAAAGGGTTCTGCTCTGTAGCTTCCTTATGGGAGGTTTTGTATGCCCAGAGGACCTCTATGTGTCGATCATCCCAATCGTGACGATGTGTGGCAATCGTTCTTGTCAAAATCGAGCAAAGGATGTGATTGGTGACTTCAACTTGGCCATTGGCTCTGGGTAATAGGGAGTGGACTTGCGATGGCAGATCTTATACAGCTTTGTCAGCTCCTCCATGATTTTGTTAAGGAAATGAGTACCTCTATCACTTACCAGCTCGAGGGGACTGCCAAAATGGGTGATAATATTCTCGTATATGAACAGGGCTACGCTGTTACCATCATCCTGCTTCAGGGCTTTAGCTTCATACCACTTTGTGACATAATCCGTACATACTAAGATGTATCTGTTCTGCTTCCGTCTGGTGGGTGGATCAATGGGACCCACAAATTCAATCCCCCACTTCTCGAACGGCTTTAGGGGAAGAATAGGTTGCAGTGGCATAGCACTTGTTTTGGTGGGTTTTTCCATTTGCTGACAAGCATCACATCTCTTGCAGTAGTCATGTGCATCCTTGTGGAGGGTCGGCCACCAGTATCCCACTAACAGAGCCTTCCTGGCTGTCGCTTCTCCTGTGAAGTGTCCACCACATGGTTCATCATGGCATGCTTTCAATACTATGTCGATTTCATCCCTTGCAACACATCTTCGCAATACTTTATCTCTGCCTCTCTTGTACAGTGCACCGCCTACCAAGGTGTAGGGGGCTAATTCTAATAGAAGCTTCTTCTTCTCATGGCTTGAGATGCTAGGAGGATACTGTTGAGTTGCCAGGAGGTTGGCTATATCTACATACCAGGGGGTAACTGTTTTAACTAGAAACAAGGAAGCATCAAGAAGGTATGGATTATCCTTTTCCTCGTCTGCAGTTTGAGGGAAACCATCTCATCAGCCGTCCTTTAACATATGCTTTGTTCATCAAAAAGGACAATGCTTCATGATCCACATAGAACTTAAAATGTGTTGACAATAGATAGTGTCGAAACTTCTCCAGTGCAAACACCATTGCCAAGCACTCAAGCCCTGTCACTATGTAGTTCCGTTCCCTATCAGTGACCTTTCGGCTTACATAATATATTGGTTGATCTAATTTAGAGGGGCCCTTTTGACATAGGACAACACCTAGCCCTTCAACTGATGCATCTGTGTGCACATGGAACTCCTTCATCCAGTTAGGAGACTGCAAGATAGGTGCTTGGATAAGGCACTATTTTAGGGCATTAAAGGCTTCTTCACAGTCATCAATCCAAAGAAAATTCGCATCTTTCCTTAGGAGCTTGTGTAGAGGGGTTGCTTTGGTTGCAAAGTGTGTAATAAATCTTCTGCAGTAGCCCACATGGCCAAGAAATCCCCTCAATTGCTTGAGGTTTGTTGGTGCTGTCAAGGCGGCAATCTTCACCGAGTCTGTTGCAATCCCTTATGCATAGACAATATGGCCCAAAATAACTCCCGATAAGATGCCAAAGACACATTTGTCAAGGTTGAGAGAAATCCCATACTCTCGACATTTGTCAAAACATTGCTCTAGGTGTCCCCAGTGCTCACAGATCAAACTATAGACACAAAAGTCATCAAGATACACCTCAATGAAATCATGCAAATGATTTTGGAAGGCAGCCATCATTACTCATTGGAAGGTGGCAAGAGAATTACAAAGCCCAAATGGCATCACTCTATAGGCATAGGTCCCCCATTCTGTGGTGAAGGTTGTTTTGGATTGGTCCTCTTCTGCAACTTGGACTTAGTTATATCCGTTGAATCTATCCAAGAGGGAATAGAGCCCATGGCCTGCCACTGTATCCAACAGTTGGCCTATAAACGGGATAGGGAAATGATTCTTCTTCGTCTTTGAGTTCAGCTTTCGAAAGTCTACACATATTCGAAGTTTCCTGTTCTTCTTGGGTACTACCACAATGGGCGAAACCCATTCACTATTAGCTAGGGATAAATTCCGCCTTCACTAGAGCATAATAATTAGGATTCATACGCCTTTGTCTTTACCTTACAAGTTTGGCATCGGGCTCTAGGTCAATGTGATGTTGGCATACTGTGGGATCAATCCCCTTTAGATCTTTATATGACCAAGCAAACACTTCTAAGTTCTCTTTGAGTAGATCTTGTAGGACCACTAGTTCTTCTTCTGGAAGATTGAGGCCCACTTTCAGGTGACGTTCAGTACCATCAGTATCCACAAATATCACATGTCTTTCACCTTTCACTTCACGAATAAACGTTTCACGGATTGCTTCTGGATAGAGGTCTAACTCTTTCAAGGGAGTAGTGTCATCATTTGATGTTCCACTAAAACCAATGTCCTCCTTCTGAATAGATGATTCATTTGTCTGTTGAGGTTGCTAGAAGGGTATCAGAGCTTTGTTTGGTTCTGTATGAGTGGTGATTTCTTTTGGACTTATAGATTCATCATCTTCAAAGGATGCGTCTAGGAATGTCACATAGCATGGACCTTCTAGAAGCCGAGGCTTTGATAGCTCTCGTTTTTGTTGGCAGGGGACATCATCATCATCTTTTCTCTAGAATGAATGGTTAGGGCGATAGGACCCACTGGTGAACTTAATTTTTATGCCTTTGATCCATTGCTTATGCAGATTTTGCATACTTTGTGGTCCATTGGTCAACCCAAATGGAAACACGGTCATTCCATCCAACACCTTGAGATCTTCGACCTCTAAGGTCTCTGTAGGGACATCCTACAAGATTATCCGCTATTAGAGGAAATTCTTCATCTGCACTTTCATAACCTGCTTCGTTTTTTTCCTCATCGTTTTCATCATCTTCCTTTGGAGGCTCTGTCTCTGCTTTTGTAGAGGCTCTGTAGAAGAAGAACATATATTTTTCCTGAAAGGGAGCGACAAATCGAAGGTTGGACTCGAGAGCTATGGCGGAAGAGCAAGAGCAAGAAAGGGAGAAACTAGAAATGGAAACTCCAATAGTCACAATGTGTGACTGAGCCTTCCTTTATTCAAACTGTCACTAAAAGAATAAAGAATAAAGTAATTGTGATGGGCGCCCGCCACCTGCAGTGTGCAGTGGCGGTGACTGCTAATATAGTAATACATGAGCGGCTAGATAGAGGCGCCTTTACCCCCAACAACATTCCATTTAAAGGTGAATCTGCCCCAGTGAGGAGCGAAAAGAAAAAGAAAAAAGATAGTATAACATGTATACATGTACAACAAGATGAGGAAAGACATCATCTCATCCCATGCCCATCAACCGCCTGAGGAAGGCAAAGCACTCTGTAGAGAAGCTTTTCGTGAGCAGATCTACAGGATTCTGGTCAGTCGAAAACTTGACAAGATCAACAGACTTGTCCTCAACGACCCCACATATAAAGTAATACCTCACCTCAATGTGTTTCGTCTTTGCATGGAAGATCGGATTCTTGGCTAACTGAATAACACTCATAGAATCTGAATGGAGTGTAGGGATAGCATCAATACCAAGGTCAGCAACTAAATGACCCAACCAAATGGCCTCCTTGCAAGCCTCAGTGGCTGCAACATACTCGGCCTTTGTAGTAGAAAGGGCCGTGCATTTCTGCACCTTGGACATCCAAGAAACAGCACCTCCAGCATAGGTGAATACATAGCCAGAAGTGGACTTCCTACTATCTGCATGTCCTGCATAATCAGAGTTAGTGCATCCCACAACTCCTGTATCCTGGCTGCCATAGCATATACACATATCTACAGTGCCCTTTAGGTACCTCATGATATCCTTCACGGCATCCCAATGCTTCTTCCCAGGTGTAGCCATATAGAATGCCACAACACCAATTGCAAAGGTAATATCTGAACAAGTGGCTATCATGGCATACATAAGACTACCCACTGTGGATGCATAGGGAATCTTGGCCATCTTGGCCTTCTGCTCTTTTGTCTGGAGAAAATCAACCTATAATACCTTCACATATGAAGGCAATGGACAGCCAATAGGCTTTACATCCTGCATGCGGAAGCGCTCAAGGACTTTATGAATGTACTCCCTCTGTGACAAGTAGAGGAGTCCCTGATGCCTATCACATGTAATGCGCATACCAAGTATGTGAGCGGCTTGTCCCAGATATTTCATCTCAAAGCTCTTCTTGAGCTGAGCCTTAAGAGCATCTAGCTCATCATGAGCTTTTCCTGTTATTAGCATATCATCCACATAGAGTACCAAAATCAATAAAGAACTATCATGGGCTTTCTTCGTGTAAAGACACGGATCCATAGCACTCCTGCTATAGCCCTATGACTGCATAAAGGCATCAAACTTATGATACCACTCCCTAGGTGCCTGTTTCAAGCCATAAAGACTTTTCTTCAATTTGCACACTAGGTGCTCCCTCCTAGGTTCTGTAAAGCCCTTGGGCTGCTCCATATAAATCTCATCATGCAAGTCCCCATGTAAGAAAGCCGTCTTGACATCCATCTGGTATAAATCCAAGTCAAGCTAAGCAACCAAAGCCAAGACTAAGCGTAGGGTGGTCATCTTAACCACAAGAGAAAAGACCTCATCAAAGTCCACACCATGCTCCTGCTTAAAACCCTTTGCTACCAATCTAGCCTTGTATGCTGGCTTGGGGTATCCAGGGGTACTTTTTAGCTTGTACACCCACTTGCATGGCAAAGCTTTCTTGCCCATAGGCAAGGAAACCAAATCCCAAGTTTCATTCTTATACAGGGAGTCTATATCAAACTGTATAGCCCTCTCCCAAGAGTGACTATCACCCCTGTACATAGTCTCATCATAAGTGAAAGACTCTCATGCATCTGTAACCAAGACATAATGCATCGAGGGCTAAAATCTATCTGATGGACATCTGTCTCTAGTAGACCGTCTCATGGCAGGCTCTGCTACCTGCCCAACTGCTTGTCCAACGCCCTGACCATGAGCATCTAACAGTTATAGGCTGTCCAACTGGATGTGCGGGAGCTCTTGGCTCCTCCTGAAATATGACCCTGTGGATCTCAACAACTCTCTCAGGCTGCCTATGCATCTTGTCTTCATGGAAGACTACATCATGACTGCGGATGACTTTCCGCGCCTGTAGATCCCAGAGATGGTAACCCATCTCGCCTGCATCCCCATAACCAAGAAAAATGCATTTGACACTCTTGGGATCCAACTTACTTCTCTTGTCCCTGGGCACATGGTAAAATGCCTCACATCCAAAGACACGGAGATGCGCATAAGAGGGGGGTTTTCCAGTCTATACCTCCTCTGCCACTTGGAAATCCAAACCACTAGAAGGTGATCTGTTTATGATATGCATAGCTGTACTAACTGCCTCAACCCAAAAGCTCTGTAGTAAGCTTGCATGACTAGGCATACTGCATACACTCTCCTGGAAGGTTCTATTCATCTGCTTAGCCAAACCATTCTGGCCAGGGGGCGGTCAACTGACGTTTAATACCCCTCTCATCACATAACTACTCAAAAGCATGTGAGACATACTCACCCCCATTATCTGTCCTTAGGCATTTTAGCTTATACCCAAATTGGTTCTCAACCAATGCAAGCTATCTCTGAAACATAGCCAAGACATCAGATTTCAGCTTGATGGGATAAGCCCAAACTTTCTATGAAAAATCATCTATGAACGTAACAAAATACTTTGCACCACCCATAGACTGACAAGGCATGGGCCCACAGACATCCGAATGTACCAATGCCAAGGGCTCACTCATGTGTGGCCTACCAGACTTCTTATGCATAGACCTAGTCTGCCAGCCATAAAGACAATGCTCATATGAATCAAAACATGCATAATCAAGGGGCGGTAAGTACTGCAAACCAGAAAGCATTTTCATTCCCTTCAAAGACATATGGCCCAAACGGGCATGCCAAAGAGATACATGTGGAATAAATAGAATCCACGTACAAAACATGATCAAGGGAAGAAGCTGATACAATCAAGGGGTAGAGACTGCCAACCTTGGTACCTCTCGCAATCACAAGTCTGCCATGAGTGATCTTCCATGCAGAGTTTCCAAAAGATACATGATAACCTACATCATCAAGCTGTCCAACTGACATGAGACTACGTGTCAAAGCAGTTACATGACGTACATCTTGCATAACAAAATTGCTGCCAGAAGAAAACTGCAGTCTAATATCACCAATGCCCACAATATCAAGAGAGTTGTCATCACCCAAACGCACAGAACCCGAAACAGTACAGTATGAATGAAACCACTCTCGACAAGGTATCACATGAAAGGACTCACCTGAGTCCAAGAGCTAACACTCTGCATACATAGAGTGTATCTCTGTCATCTGCGAAGCACTAGAAGAAACTGCTAGGATATAATCATCATCATCAACATTCTCAGGCTGTATAACATTGATCTCTTCAATTTTAACATTGGACTTTGCAGGTACTATGCTGTGATCAGAAGACTTATCTTGCACTTTGTCTTTCCCCTTATCTTTGTGCCTTTCGTTGTGCAATTCATGGCATTGTGGCCTAATATGGCCCTTTTTTCCACAATGGTGACGAGTAACATCTGCATTCCTGCCACGGGATTTGCTACGTGACTTCCCATGAGACTTGGACCGAGATTTTTGAGAATCCCATCCATGGCCACTACTACCACTACCATGCTTTCCATATCCATCATTCTTGCCTCTAATTGTCATAGCATGAGACACATGAGAGGCATCCAAATTCTTACGGTTAACCTCTTTTTGCAAAAGAGCACTCTCAATATTAGATAATTTCAAGATAGCAGCAGAGGCACATAATGTAGCGTGGAATACATCCCATGACTCATTAAGAGTACCAAGCAAGAAAAGAGGAGTGACATCCTTTGCAAAAGTGATGTCCTGCAAAGTCAAGTTCTTGAGTATAGCATGGAACTGGCTCAAGTGAGCAGACATAGTCACATTCTCCTTCATGTGCAGATCCATAAGCTGCTTCAGTTGATACATCTAACTCGCTGGACTTTTCTTGTCATAGAGATTTTTAATCTTTTCCCACAACTGCCATGCACCCTGTTCTTCCTCAAATACATTGTAGTGAACCTGTTCTGTGAGAGAAAATACAATGGTGGACTTACATAACTCATCAAGTTCAAGCCATTCCTCATCTAGCATAGTTCCAGGCGGATGCCCGCTTTACCTCAAAGGTTCGATCTGCGATTTCTACACCAACACCTGCTAAATCTGGCTCTTCCAATAAGAGTAATTCATACCATCAAGCTTAGTGATGTTGAAAATAGCATGATCAGTGGACGAACTCACCATAATGCAGACTGGAAGACTATAGACGTTCAAAAATGCTTGTTGTTTACTACAGAAAATGACTAAAAAATCACCAAAATCGAGGGAAAATGACAAGGAAAGTGGAACCAAAGCTGCTGGCTACCAAGTACTAGTGAAAGTACATCATTTCAGAGTGTTTCAGCATGAAAAATCCATGTCAATCCATACATATATGCTTGTTGTAATAAATTTCAGATTTCAGTAAAAAGAGAGCTAACAGTGCCAAAATCGGATCCCAAGGCAATCAGATATTGCCAAGACCAAAGCCAACATCATGCGGGCATAGCATAAGCATATGACGGTCGATAAGCATGAATCCAACACCCAAGTATGTCATACAAACATCAGCCAGTGAGTAGGCACAACCCCCAGTCAACGAGGTAAAGTGTTCCTGCCACTACCAAAACTTGACACAAGTAGGTGTCAGTTCATAAAGATACGGATCCAAAACTGAGACTTAGCTCATAAGCATATAGCGAACCAAGACATATGATGTATCATCCCAAAAGGTAAGAAGTCCCAAAGTCTCAAGTGTCTGTGACTGCTCAATGGTATGTAACGGCTCAATGCATAAAAGTACCGCCTGCTCAATGTCTGATAAGCATTCAAGAATACTCCTACTGGCACAAAAGTCGTATGTACGAGCTCAAGAGCTCAAGCCAAGGCAAGAAATAGTACCAATGACATAAGTCCAAGACAATACATCAATAGTACATCTTGAACATGTAGGCGGTAGAGCATCCGTATGTAGCATTGGTAAGCATGTAAGACATCAAATATATCCCAATCCAAACTCTGACAAGCCAAGTAACATCCAAGACTACTCCAAATAATCCAAAATGCATCCAAGGTGGAGCTTCAATAGCACTCAAGCTCAATGTATGCATAGGGTAATCAACCGTGACATGACCATCAAGCCGTAGCAACAGGTATGCATAAACCCAAGAAACATCACTGTCAAAGCATATATCAATGTCAATAAGTGTGGGTTGAAATAAGCTTAAGCTTCCAAAAGCATCTGGATTCAATGACAAGCTCAAAGTCGTCCTTCGATGATCAATACATCATAGCATAACCCAACAAGACATACATCCGAAACCAATAGGCATATGTCAAAGCATGAAAGATAGCTTCAATCCAAGAGTATTCAGCATGCATTTACTATTATAAACTGTGTATTTTCAGCCCCAAAATTAGGCTAAAATCATAGCATTACATGCCCAATCAATCGAGATGCAATAGGCATCAAACCGGTTATGTAGTCATGCCCAAACAAGCATAGACATACAAATACATACTGTCTCAGACCTGAAATCTGTGGAAGATTTTGTCATTAGAATTTGGCAAATTTGACAGCGCCATCGCATTCGGAGCGTGCCAAAACCCCAATTTAGACTCTTACCTTGCCTGAATCGGGTTCCGAATGTCCGAGATATGACAAAAAGAGTGATTTTTGGACCAGATTTTGAAACATGAGTAAAAAAAACGTGAGTTGCCTGGGAGGGTGTACTGTCCCATGTGTCAACAATGGGACCCAAAGGGGGCACAAATGAGGGCCAAAGAAGGCCTACACCAAGCCTCGGCAAGCAAGTCTTGATAGGTTGGAAGCAAGATCCAAGTGAAGAAAGCTCCAAGAGGTGTGAGCTATGGCTATCCACAACTTGTTTACATCCTGTGAGACTTGAGAGCTGAAGTAAACCCTGAAGAAAATGATCCAATATCTTTGATGTAATGCCGTGAAGGTACCCAACAATATCGGGAAGGTGCTCGAGAAGCCGAGGAGTGATAGGAGCTCGAATGAGTCGGATATGGATGTCGGGAAGGAGACCCAATGCAAGTAGGGAGTCAATGGGAAGCTAAGAATGCCACGAGCCAAGCTCAAGAGTCGAAAAACAAAGCTCTAATAGCAGTTGAAAGGGAGTGACGGATCAAAGGTTGGACTCGAGAGCTATGGTGGAAGAGCAAGAGCAAGAAAGGGAGAGACTAGAAATGGGAACTCCAATAGTCACAATGTGTGACCGAGCTTTCCTTTATTCAAATTGTCACTAAAAGAATAAAGAATAAAGTGATTGTGAAGAGTGTCCGCCACTTCTAGTATGCAGTGGCGGTGACTGTTAGTGTAGTGCATCCATGCTTCTATTTCATGTAACAAGGAGAATAGTGCATCCATGCTTCTATTTCATTGTCAAAGGTGATTCAAAAGTCAATTCAAGTTGAGGCAGGAGGTATTTTCCCATGGACAAGGACTTTGCTTTCCTTGGTAGTTGGCTTACAGTGCCCACTGTTAGGGACTGCGCCTTTATTTTCTTGGGAAAGATCTATTTAATAGCCTCTTCATCTCCTGATGTACCATCTGTTACCTCATTGGAGGAGTCAGTTATGACTTCAATGGATGTGGATCCATTTCCTTTTTGCGATCTATATAATTTCAACACCACTTTGTTTGGTCCTCTGCCTAGGGTTAGGGTTCCTTTGAACCAGTCCATCCTGGCTCTTGCTTTAAAAAGCCAAGGTCTTCCTAACAGCAGAGGGTATAAGGTCCCATAAGAATTTGGTTTGACCACCAAATATGTCAATCAATAGTCTCTTCTTGCAAGGGTTGTTTTTACATATAGGAGGATACCTAACGATTTAATTCTGCTTTGGTCTGTCAATTTGATAAGCCACTGTGTAGGTTGAATTCCTTGCAACCCTAAGTCCTTCATTGTCACATCCGTCATTATGTTTACTGATGAGCCTCTATCAATCAATGTCTGAAATAAAGCATCCTTCTTCTATCTATACACTAATCTTTGGGGTTCCAGGATCTAGGAAGGCATTAGCCACATCTACTTTGTTTACAGGCTTCGGGGCCTTATTAGGCTTGGTCGTTATTGAAAGAGCGATCCTTAGTCTACGTCTTCTTGTCAAGATGCTTTTGAATTTCTTTCGGTAGCTGGGAGATAGCATCAATAACTACCGAAATGTTAAGTTAGGTTTAAAAGTGTCTAGGTCTTTTACCAAGTCATAATCTTTGATAGGATCCACAGGCTTCTCTAGCTGACTGGAGAATGGGTCTACATCCATTTTCATCTTTTCTTTTTCTTCTAGCAATGGCAACATTGGCACTTCTTCTGTTTCTGGAGGTTCTTCTGCATCGTCTATCTCCTGGACCTCTGGTCCTGTTTCTAGGACTATCTCTGTGACTCTCTGTGGCACTGCAGTACTTTGTACTGCACTGTTCTGTTCTGTACTACTCTATCCCTCTGTTGAAAGGTTGAACTTGAGAGTCTTGGCATGAGAATTATTTTTGTTCTGAACAACTAGTTCCTTCTTCTTGGTGCACGTGATAACAGCAACTTCCAACTCTACCAAATTGGAGACAGGCTCTTGTACCTTCTGTTGGCTATCAGTGCCATTGGCCTTTACAAGGGCTGGACTTGGACAGTCCTTTGCAGTGTGGCCTTCACCTTTGCATCAGCTGCATAAGGGCTTGTAATCCTAGGATTTTGATAATTCGGGGAGATATGACTCTTTTTTCCACACCTATAACATTCCACCTCTGATCTTTGACCACCACTAGACTGTCATCCTTTGTAACTTTGAGAAGGAAACCTCCATGGACCGAAATTAGAACCAAAACCTATAGGCTTTCCAATATCTTGTGTTATCATTTTGGATTCTAGCAAGTTAAATCTTGCATTTTCATCATTCTGTCTTTGTTCGTGCATCTCTTTCAGAGAGCAAATATCCTCTATATGGTTCTTTCGCAAATAGTAGGAACAGAAGGCTCCATGAATGGTTGGTTTTTTGGTACATTCAGTGGCTAAATGTCCCGCTTGATGACACTTTTTGCACCATGTATTAGAGCACATCACATCTCTCCCAGCTCCCGTGGGGGTGGATATATTGGCGGTATTCACCTTCAACATCTGTAGCTGCTCTGTAGTCACATCCATAAGCTCTTTCCTGATACTTGCAACTGAGTTGGATAGGTAGTCCTTTATATTTTCACCTCTTGAAGTACTTGTAGTAGGATTTTGTGAAGCTTCTATAATTACTACATACACTGGTTGGATCGATCCAGAGGATCCTCTATTCTGATTCTGATTCAGAGCTCCTCTTGAGACTTAGGGTTGTTGATTCCAGTTGGTAGGGTTCCACTGTTATTGAGTCGCCATTGGAGGAACTATTTAAGGCCACTGTTGTTGTGGTTGAACCATCGTTTGAGGCACTATCGTCTATGGTGATCACAGTGGATTAGGTGCATTATACTACAGCACTGTTTGCATCTAGGGATAGGGGTAGGGAACTGTCCATGGGACAACATTTGGTGGGTATACCATGGGACTGCATTTGGTTGGTATACCATTCCTGGCATGGGAGAAGGTAAGACTCCTCTTCCTGGAGTCATTGACAACCTTGCTTCAACTTCATCATATAATCTTGCACCTTCCACTGCAGCTTGCAGATTGACTGATCTTCTCAATTCCACGAACTTGTGAGCTTCTGGTTGTAGGCCTCTGAGAAACACTCCTTTCTAGATACCTTCGTCCAAATGATGGTTAGTCCATCTCTTCAGGATGAATTCCATTCGCGAGACATAAGCTTCTATTCTTTCTCCATAGGACTGACTTAGGTTCATGAACTCCTCTCGCATCCGCTCTTCAAAACTTTCACGCCTGAATTTAGTGAGGAAGGCCAGCTTCAAGTCATCCCATGTGCCAAAAGTTCTTGTTGCTTGTCTCTCATACCACTGAAACACCGCGCCCTTGAAAGTGGCAGGGAATATCGCTAACCAATGCTCAGGGGTTCTGGCATTGTTAGCCACACATGCTACCATAAATTCTGCTACATGAAGATTAGGGTCTTCATTGTACTCTCCCTTAAAAATTGGCAATGAGACTACATTTGTTGGCCTGTCATCAATATTTCCAATACAAATTTGACTAGGAAGGGGACCTTGAGTTGCCATGAAGACTTCTGTAAAGAGTGCTTTCAGGGCGTCAAAGGAGACTTCTGCTGAGCTCGTTCTCAGCTTTGATTTTTACCTTCTCTCTTCTCATGTACCTCTAGACTCATTCTAACGCTTGCCTCTTGATTGCATCATTTATCAGGGGCTTGGCTCGACCAGTTGTTCAGTACTCAATAGGATAGTATCAGAGAGGACTTCGGTCTCTATGGGATTCTCTAGCCAACATCTCTTCTATTTCCTTCTTTTCAACATCTCTAAATTTGGCTTTCGAACCACTATAAAGGGGGACATATTTCGTTATGAAAGTATCAAAACTCATTCTTCTTAGGATCATTGTCGTGCCATTATAATAATGCTAGCTTCTAAGGGTTTCAACAATGTATGTTGTGAAAAACTCTCTGTCTACCAACTTCCAATGGGTTGCTAATTGGACAAACAAAAGATTGTCAGTGCACCAAGCATCCCATGTATCTTGCTGTTTGAGCATCCACGAACAAATTCCAACTATTTTCCTTCTTGTTTTCGTGAACCTCCACAAACCAAGACTCCTGAAGCTTCTTAACGATCTTCCACTTGATGATGTCTGGAAACTTCTCAATGAATACTAAATCTTCCATGGATCGTCATTCTCTCTGCTTCTGCTATTTAGTTTGTTCCCAAATACTTTGCCAACAAGATGCAAGTTTCTGTTGCTTCAACAGGAAGAGAAAATAGTCCACCACATAGAGCATGCATCATGATGGTAATTTATTTTCGCCATTGTGGGATGAACTTCTTGTGAAAAGTGTCTTTGATAATGAGAATCTCCAACTCTTCAATGGAAGAAGGAACTTTGCAAGCATCCATTGAATTCTTCTCTTCTTGGCAATGCCACTTTCTTCATTTTCATGGCAAGTTTCCCCGGCTGCACTCCAAAAACATGGAGCCCCAAGAGGAACACCAAGGAAAATGGGATTCTACTACAAGAAAATCTATCTTGTAACATCAACAAGCTTTTATTTCATTCTTTTGATGACCAAAACAAAGAAAATAGAAAATCTTTACACAATATCATAGTAGATATCTCCCACAGATTTGATAGAATCAACCATAATCTTCAAGATCTTTATAGAATCCATCAGTAGAACAAAGAACATATAAGAATACACCATTTTTGAATGGAAATCAATCACATAGTATTCATCTTCAATGTCTTCATAGTTTTCTCTCTCAATATCTCATATACAATTACACTGTTTTTATAGAATTAACTATCTCTCTCTCTCTCTCTCTCTCTCTCTCTCTCTCTCTCTCTCTCTCTCTCTCTCTCTCTCTCTCTCTCTCTCAATAGTACATCATCTCCTCACTACAATACTCTATAATGACTCTCAATAATTCTTCTCAGGTCGTGGATACACCTCCCAAGAGGTATGTCTGATGTGAAGAGGCACCAGAGCCACTACAGTGTTTCTTCATAGCTCACTACTGTCATTGTCACTTCAGACTTCTCTTCAGCCTTCAACAGCTATTTCTTTCATTTTTTTAGCTCTCAGAGCAGAGAAATAATAGATACAGAGCAGAAACAAAGGCTCTACAGAGGGTCATAAGAGAACATCAAATCCTCATAACTCATACTAAAACCATTCCAAACTATCAAAAACTATTCAATAAGCTTTCAAAAGATTTCAATCTTCATCAACAATCAATCCATGCTTCATAAAGAAGAAAATTAGAACAAAACAAAAGCTATACACAAGGTATCAGAACCTCAACAGAACCTATTAGAACATCACAAAGCCTCATATTTCTACTAAAAATCATCATGAGCTTCCAAAACATAATCAATATCGTCCAAAACACTCTCAAACACTTCCATTAACAACCATACATCACTTTAAATCCATCAAAAATCAATTATTCAGACCTCAAAAATAACAAAAATCAGTTAAAAATTCAGTCTTTTTCCACTCTCAATAAGAATGGCAATAAAATCTCAAGGGGTCCACTAGGGTTGACCGTATGGTACCGCGTGAGTGTAAGGGAGGGGGGGTTATTTCAGGGAAGGAAGGTACATTTTATAAGGTGAGGTCCCATAAATAGGGGGTAGATAATGGATATTACAACGCAGATGACGTCTCCTTATTACTAGTGAATCCCCCATGTATAAAATCTTATTCATAAGTACTCGAAAAGTGGTTGGATCATGTGAGAGTCTAAAAGGTATCACCAAGAAATAATATAATTCCTTTCAATTCTGAATGTAGTCTTATATTCATCTCTCTCTTTCATAAAGATTTGATGATACCCCAAACAAAGATCTATCTTGGTGAAAACCCTTGCATCCTTGAGTTCATCCAAGAGATCATGACTACAAAAAATATGATACCTATTTTTCATGGTGGACTTGTTTAACTCCTTGTAATCAATGCATGCAAAGAATGTCCCATCATTTTTCTTGATTAGTAATACTAGAGAGGCAAGAGATAGTCCTAGCTTGGTTGAATCAACCCCATCTACAGCAACTCCTTGACTTGCCACTCCACCTCTTGATGGGCTTGATATTAGGAGACACTTCAATAGGATGATCAACCTCTCTCTTAGGTGGTAATAAAGATGGTGGTTGAAATAAGTCTTTGTATTTTTCTAATAACTTACACAATGTTGAATTCTTCTTTAAAGTGGGTGTGGACCAATCTTCGTTCTCTTTAGAAATAAGAAGAGCGAATACGTAAGACTTAGCATCGATCTCTCTCTTTAACTTCTTCATAGAGATCAGTTCCATTTGTTTATGATCCAACCCATGTACCTTTTTATCCATGACCCCAAAAATTTCCATTTGCATTAAATTCAAATCCATAGTAAACCTCCCAAGTATGTTTAACCAATCACAACCAATGACTATATCAATGGGTCCCATTCTTAAGGCTACAAGATCAGCTTGAATATTATAATTAAAAATTTGACCTCTACAAGAAGACAAAACATGTGTTTTAACTCCTAATGTAAAAATAGTAGAAAAGAGAAAACTAAGAAAGATAGAGAAGAGCAACTATGTTTTTCTAAAAATGATATATATGAGAAGGAAATATCAAGAATTAGAATCAACATGAAGCTTTATCAGGAAAAGAATAGTAAAAGGAAAGAGAGAGAGAGAGAGAGAGAGAGAGAGAGAGAGATGAATACTTATGTCTTGCCCAAAATGATCTCTATAAGAACCAAGAGTTCCAATTGACATCAAGCTCTAATGAAAACACAGTAGAAATGAGAAAACACACATGCACAAAGAGAGAGAGAGAGAGAGAGTGTGTGTGTGTGTGTGAGTAAATGGCTCTCTCTACATCAAACTTAACTAGAATAGGAGTAACACCAGGTTCAAGGCTTAAGAGGCCAATTTAAGTTCCCCATTGTCACAAAAAAAGTCAGTAAATATTGAATGGGTAATGACCTATATAGTTTTAGCAAGTTTGTGAGGCTAATAATCTCCAAGACCATTAAAGAGCACAAGCTTTGGGTTATGTATAGGAGAAAAATTCTAGATTGATTTATATAAAAAAGAACAACTCTAAATGTGCTCAAAGATAAAAGGATTCTTTGAAGCCAAGTATAACCTCATAGTCAAGCTCATAAAGGTGAGACAAAAAGACAAAGAGGTATCCAAGAATACAGCTCTCAAGTATGGTCTTTATAATAGAATTCTCAACTTGAATGACCTCATGAGAATGGTATAGCCACTTCTTCATAAATGTGATACAAGACTTATTTAGCAATCCTAGCTTAAATTGTGACATGTTATCAAATGTGTATGAAGAGCCTATAACAATGAATGACCTATTGAAGGAAAGACATAAAAAAGCCATTCAACTAGTAGGCATCATGACAATCCACAGTGAAAGAGAAACTATCCAATGTGAACAATGTGACTTTGAAGAGAAAGAGAAGAGAAAGGGAAAATATCTCTCCCAAGAAATATTGAACCTTAAGTCAAAGCTTACCAAGCTCCTAGAAGCCTTGAAAGAATAGCCTATGAGACATAATGTTTAGGGTATAAATTATGGAGGCAATGATCTTTTGGTAGAATGCCTCAATTCATGACCAAAATTCTAGACTAATTATGGGAGGTTTGGGCACAATACAACCAATATGGTAAAGGATCTTCTCTAGTCTTAGTTGTGCCTAACGATCAAATAGAATTGGTAGCAAGGGAAGACATCAATATGATAGGGTGTTGAATACTGAAATGACTTGTTTTTTGGTTGATTTTTGTTGTTTTTTAGGGTTGAATGGTTAATTTTTGATGGATTTTGAGTGATGTTTAGTTGGTATGGAAGTTGCATGAGAGTGCTTTGGATAGGTTGGAACGATTTTGATAAGCTCATGATGTTTTTTAGTAGAGATATGAGGCTCTGTGATGTTTTGACATATTCTGTTGAGGTTCTGTTTGGTTTTGATAGCTTCTGTTTTGTTTTGTTTTTCTTATGTGTGGAAGAATGGAGTAATGATTGATGAAGTTTGAGGTTGTTTAAAAGAACATTGAGTGGTTTTAGATGGGTTTGAATGATTTAAGCTGAGATGGATGCTTTTTGTTAACCTTCTGTTGAGCTTCTGTAGAGCCTTTGTTACTGTTCTATTCTGTTATGTATGCCTCTGTATGTGTTTTGTTGGATGAGGATGTAGTATGGAAAAGTTTTCCAGCCTTGGAAAGAGATGAATGCAAGTTTAAAAGAGCTCAAAAAAGTGGAAGAAGTAGCTATTGAAGACTTAAGAGAATACTGGAGTGAAGTGATAGTAGTCAGCTCTATGAAGAGTCACTGTAGTGGCTCTGGTGACCTTTCATATCAGACACACCTCTTGGAAGGGGCATCCATGACCAAATAAGGATTATTGTAAATGATTATTGAGTATTGTAGTAAGGATTTGATATAGTATATATATATATATATATAGAGAGAGAGAGAGCCAATTCTATGCAAAACAATGTATCTATATATGAGAGATTATGAGAGAAAACTATAAAATATTTGAAGATGAATCATATGTGATATCTTTCTATCCAAAGTGGAGTATTCTTTTATGTTTTCAATGTCTATCAAAGTATTTTATGAAGAATATGAGGAGAATGATGGATTTTGTTGAATTTAAAGCCATGGGAGAATTATTTCTATGAAGCTATGTGAAGATTTCTTGTTCCTAGTGTTCTTTTTTTTGTTGTGATCAAATAAACGATGAAAAAGATGGTTTTTGATGATACAACATGGATTTTCTTATAGTAGAAACCACGTTTCCTTGGTGTCTCTCTTGCCCGGGAGGGTCCTCTAGGGTTTACCATATGGTACCACATGAGTGTAAGGGAGGGGGGTTATTTAAGGGAAGGAAGGTACATTTTATAAGGTAAGGTCCCATAAATAGAGGGTAGATAAGGGGTATTTTCATATATTTCTTGCATGTATGTGACGTCTCCTTATTACTACTAGTGAATCCCCCGTGCTCTCTTGAGGGCTCCATGTTTTTGGTGCACATGTTTTTGAGGCTGAAAATGAAGGAAATGGCATTGCCAAGAAGAGAATAATTCAATTGAAGCTTGCAAAATTCCTTCAACTACTAAAGAATTGGAGATTCTTGTTGCTAAAGTCATTTTTCACAAGAAGTTCATCCCACAATGGTGAAACATATTACCATCATGATGTAGCCTCTATGTGGTGGATTATTTCCTCTCCCTGTTGAAGCAACAGAGACATGTATCTTGGTAGCAAATTGTTTGGAAACAAAGTGAAGTGTAAAAATAGAGAGAACAATCATCCATGGGATATTTGGCATTCATTGAGAAATTTCCAAATATCATTAAGTGGGAGATCGTAAAGAAGCTTCAAATATTGTGGTCAGTGGAGGTTCACGAAAATAAGAAAGAAAATAGTTGGAATATGTTCGTGGACGCTCAACAGTAGGTCACATGGGATGCATGGTGCACTAACAATCTCCTATTTGTCCAATTAGCAATTGACTAGAAGTTGATGGATAGAGTATTCTTTACAACATACACTATTGAAACCATCAGAAGTCGGCATTACTATGATAATGGTACCACAACAATCCTTAGAAAAATGAGTTTTGATACCTTTAGAATGGAATATCTTTCCCTCTCTACAACAGTCTGAAAGCTGAATCCAGAGACATAGACAAGAAGGAAGTAGAAGAAATGTTGGCCAGAGAGTCTTCCACAGACTGAAGTCCCCTTTGATTACGTTTTGATTGAGTATAGACCAACTTGGTGGAGCTAACTCCCTGATGAATGACACAATCAAGAGGCAAGCACTCGAATGAGTCCAAAGGTATGTGATAAGAGGGAAGGCAAAAATGAAAGCCGAGAACGAGCTAGCAGCAGAAGCCTCCTTTGACACCCTAGCAACACTCTTTACGAAATTCCCCATGGAGACTTAAGGTCCCCTTCCTAGTCGGATCTATCCTAGAAATATTCATGACATGCTAGCGAATGTAGTTCCATTGCTCATTTTTAAGGGAGAGTATAATGAAGACCATGATCTTCATATAGCAGAGTTCATGGTTGCATGTGTGGCTAACAATGCCGGAACCCCTGAGCATTGTTGGCAATATTTCCGTCACTTTCAAAGGCACGATGTTTCATGGTATGAGAGACAAAACATGAACTTTTGGCACATGGGACGATGGACTTCCTCACTAAATTTAGGCATGAAGGTTTTGAAGAGCGGAGGTGAGAGGAATTCATGAACCTAAGTTAGTCCTCTAGTGAACGAGTAGAAGCCTATGTCTCACGAATGGAATCCATACTGAAGAGATAGACCAATCATCATTTGGATGAAGGCATCCAAAAGGGAGTTTTCCTTAGAGGCCTACAACCAGAAGTTCGTAAGTTTGTGGAATTGAGAAGACCAGTCAACTTGCAAGTTGAGTGGAAGGTACAAGACTGTATGATGAAGTTGAAGTAAGGTTTTTGATTATCTCAAGAAGAGGAGCCCTACCTCCTTCCATGCTAGGGATGGCATATCCACCAAATCCAATCCCAAGGATAGTTTCCTACCCCTATCCCCAGATGCAAACAGTGCCGCAATATAATGCACCGAATCCATAGTGGCCGTAGATGACAATGCCTCAAATGATGGTTCAACTACAACAGCAGTTGCCTCAAACAGTTTTCCCAATGGCAACTCAACAACATCGGAACCCCCAGTCTCTACATGAGCTTTGAATTAGAACCAGAACAAAGGACTCTCTGGGTCAACCCAACCAATGTATGCAGTGACCATAGAAGCTTCCCAAAATCCTACTATAAGTGCTCCAGGAGGTGAAAATTTGAAGGACTACCTGTCCAATTCAATCGCAAGTATCAAGAAAGAGCTTATGGATGTGATGACAGAATAGCTACAGACGTTGAAGGTGAATACCACCATTATATCCACTCCTATGGGAGGTGGAAGAGATGTGATGCAATTTAATATATGGTGTGGAAAGTTTCAAGCGGGACATTTAGCCACCCCAAAAACCTACCATTCCTCGAGCCTTCTGTTCATATTGTTTGAGGAAGAACCATACTGAGGATATCTGCTCTCTAAAGGAGATGCACATTAGAATAAAGAAAGATGAAAAAATAAGATTCAACTTGCTGGAATCCAAGATGACCATGTAGGACATTGGACCGGAATTCGGTCCTAATTTTGGTCCAAGGAGGTTTCCCTCTCAGAGCTACAAAGGACAACAGTCTGGTGGTGGCTAGAGATCTGAAGTGGAGTGTTACAGATGTGGAGAAAAGTGTCATATCTCATCGAACTGTCCAAACCTAGAAGGTCCATGAACTATAATCCCTTATGCAGTTGATGCAAAGGAGAAGGCCACACTGTAAAATACTATCTAAGTCTAGCTCCTGTGAAAGCTAACTTCGAGATCCAAAAAAAGACCCAAGAACTTGCTTCCAATTTGGTGGAATTGAAAGTTGTTGCAATAACGCATGTTAAAAAAGGAGAACCCATAGTTCCAAAAGAGAACGTTCCCTTAGCCAAGACAGTGAAGTTTAACCTTCCTAGGGAGAAACTGAATAGTGTAGCACAAAATAATGCAGCACAAACCACTCCAGGGCCACAAAGAGCTACAAAGACATGACAAGAGATCCAGGAGACAAAGGATGCTGAAGTACCTCCTCAAGGAGAAGAAGCGTAAATGTTACCTCTCCTACACGAAAAAGGGAAGATAAAAGTGGGTGTAGCTCCATTCCCTAGCTGATTGGAGAAACCTATGGATCCTATCAAAGAATAAGACTTAGTCAAAAACCTAGGCACTTTTAAACCAAACCTAACATTTCGACAGTTGAAAATGTTATCTCCTAGCTGTCGAAACAAATTTAAAAGCATATTGACAATAAGAAGAGGCCTATGAATTACTCTCTCAACAGCAACCAAGTCTAATAGAGCCTCAAAGCTTGTGAAGGAAGTGAATATGGCTAATGCCTTCCTGGATCTTGGAACCCCAGAGATTGGCGTATGTATTTGAAAGGTGAGAAGGATCGAAGCTTGCTTGGAAGCGAGCTATGGCAGAGAGCAAGAGCAAGAAGAGAGAGAGACACACAAATGGGAATTCCAATAATCACAATGTGTGACCATGCCTTCCTTTATTCAAACTATCACTAAAAGAATAAAGAATAAAGTGACGATGACGGGTGTCCGCCACTTGCAGTGTGTAGCGGTGGGTACTATCAGTGTAGTAATACCCGGGCGGCTAGGTAGAGGCATCTTTACCCCCAATAACCTCCCACTTAAAGGTGAATCTATCCCAGTGAGGAGTGAAAAGAAAAAGAAAAGACAGTACAATGTATACATGTACAATAGGATGAGAAAAAACACCATCTCATCCTATGCCCATCAATCTCCTGAGGAATGAAAAATGCTCAGTAGTGAGGCTTTTCGTGAGTAGATCTGCAAGATTTTCATTAGTGAAGATCTTGACAAGGTCAATAGACTTGTCCTCCATGACCCCACGTATGAAGTGATACCTCATCTCAATGTGTTTCATCTTTACATGGAAGACCAGATTCTTGTCTAGTTGAATAGCACCATAGAATCCGAATGCAACGTAGGTATAGTATCAATCCCAAGGTCATGAACCAAACGGCCCAACCATATGGCGTCCTTGCAAGCCTTAGTGTCCGCAACATACTCGGCCTCAGTGGTAGAGAGAGCCGTACACTTGTGAACCCTGGACATCTAAGAAACAACACCTCCAACATAGGTAAAGACATACTCGGAAGTGGACTTCCTACTATCTACACATCTTGCATAATCGGAGTTTATGTAGCCCACAACTCTTGTATCCTAGCTGCCATAGCAAATACACATATCTATTGTACCCTTCAGGTATCTTATGATACCCTTTACGACATCCCAATGCTTTTTGCTAGGTGTAGCCATATAGCGTGCCACAACACCAACTACAAAGGTAATATCTAGACGAGTGGCTATCATGGCATACATCAAACTGCCCATGGTTGATGTATAAGGGATCTTGACCATCTCGGCCCTCTGCTCATCCGTCTATAGACAATTGATGTGTGAAACCATTACATAAGAAGGTAATGGACAGCCAATAGGCTTTACGTCCTACATGAGAAAATGCTCAAGGACTTTATGAATGTACTCTCTCTGTGAGATGTAGTCCTTGATGCCTATCTCACTTAATGCGCATACCAAAAATGTGAGAGGCCTATCCCAAATCGTTCATCTCAAAGCTCTTCTTCAACTGAGATTCAAGAGCATCCATCTCATCATGAGCTTTCCCTGCTATCAACATATCATCCA
The DNA here is from genome assembly GCF_053477565.2 of Lygodium microphyllum. Taxonomy (NCBI): domain Eukaryota; kingdom Viridiplantae; phylum Streptophyta; class Polypodiopsida; order Schizaeales; family Lygodiaceae; genus Lygodium; species Lygodium microphyllum. Next base: position 136,346,892 of record NC_141147.1, read on the forward strand.
TAAAAAGTACCAAAATAAGCAATGAGCCATCATGATAGCACTCCCTAGGTGCCTACTTCAAGCCATAAAGACTTTTCTTCAACTTGCACACTAGGTGCTCCTTGCCAGGTTCTACAACGCCCTTAGGTTGCTCCATGTATATCTCATCATGCAAATCTCCATGTAAAAATGCAGTATTGACATCCTTCTAGTACAAGTCCAAGTTAAGCTGCGTGACTAAGGCCAAAACCAAGTGTAGGGTGGTCATCTTGACCACAGGAGAAAAGAATTCATCAAAGTCAACTCCATGCTCATATTTAAAACCCTTAGCAATAAGTCTTGCCTTATAAGCCAGCTTGGGGTTTCCAGGTGTACTTTTCAGCTTGTACACCCGTTTTCATGGCAAAGCCTTCTTGCTATGAGGCAGTGCAACCAAATCCCAAGTCATATTCTTGTGCAGGGAGCCTATCTTAGACTGCATAGCCCTCTCCCAGGAGTGACTGTCACCCTTGCGCATAGCCTCATCATAGGTGAGAGGCTCTCCTGCATCTGTAACCAAGACATAATGCATCAAGGGTTCAAATCTATCAGGTGGACGTCTATCTCTAGTAGACCTCGGCCAGGGTGTTGGACCGGCTCTACTGCTGGTCCAACACCCTGGCCATGTGTACCAACTATTGTAGTAGGCTATCCAACTAGCTATACAACAGCATGTGGCTCCTCCTGGAATATAACCCTATGTATCTCCACCACCTTCTCAGGCTACCTATGCATCTTGTCTTCATGGAAAACTACATCATAGTTGCGGATGGCTTTCCGTGCTTGCTAATCCCAGAGGTGGTAACCCATCTCGCTTGCATCCCCATAGCCAAGAAAAATGCATTTGACACTTCTAGGGTCCAACTTAGTATGCTTGTCTTTGGGCACATGGCAAAAGGCCTCACATCCAAAGACACGTAGATACACATAAGATGGAGGTTTCCCTGTCCATACCTCCTCTACAACCTGAAAATACAAACCACTAGAAGGTGATCTATTTATGGCATGCATAGTTGTACTAATTGCCTCAGCCCAAAAGCTCTGTGGTAAGCCTACATGGCTAAGCATACTGCGTACACGCTCATGGATGATTCTATTCATCCACTCAGTCAAACCATTTTGGAGTGGGTTATAGGGGGCGGTCAATTGACGCTTAATACCCCTCTCATCACATAGTTTCTCAAAAGCATGTGACACATATTCTTCCCCATTGTCAATCCTAAGGCATTTCAACCTATGCCCAATCTAGTTTTCAACAAATGCAAGCCATCTTTGAAATACAACCAAGACATCGGACTTAAGCTTAATGGGATAAGCCCAAACTTTACACAAAAAATCATCAATGAACGTCACAAAATACTTTGCACCACCCATAGACTAACAGGGCATGGACCCATAGACATCCGGATGTACCAATACCAAGGGCTTACTCATGTGTGTCCTACCAAACTTCTTATGTGTATTCCTAGTCTGTCTGCCATAAAGACAATGCTCACATAAATCAAAACATGTGTAGTCAAGGGGCGATAAGTACTGCGAACTAAAAAATATTTTCATTTCTTTCAAGGACATATGGCCCAAATGGGCATGCCAAAGAGATACATGTGGGATGGAACCGAGTGACAAAACATGGTCGACAAAGGACCCATCAACTACAAGAGGATAGAGGCTGCTAGCTTTGGCACCTCTAGTAAGCACAAGTCTGCCATGGGTGATCTTTTAGGCAGAATCCCCAAATGAAACATAAAACCCAGCATCATCAAGTTGCCTTGCAGACATAAGACTGCGTGTAAGCGCATGTACCTGAAGTACATCCTGTAACAGAAAAGTATTACTGGTAGAGAACTGCAGCCGTACATTCCCAATGCCAACAATAGCAAGTGACCTGTCATCATCCAAGCGAACTGAACCAAAGACAATGCGATAGGAGTGGAACCACTCATGGCATGGTGTAACATGAAATGAAGCACCTGAATCCAAAAGCTAGCACTGCACATACATAGAGTGAACATCGGTCGACAACGTAGCATCACAAGAACTAGCTGTAAGTATGTACTCCTCATCGGAGTTATCAGTTTGCATGACATTAATCTTCTCGATTTTCACACTAGATTTTGCAAGCATAATGTTGTGATCAGAGAAAATCCCCTTCTCTTTGCGCTTCTCACTACGCAACTCATGACACTATGGGCATATATGACCCTTTTTTGCCACAATGATGACATGTCACACTAGCATTTTTCCCATGAGACTTGCTACGCGACTTACCATGCGACTTAGACCTAGACTTCTACAAGTCTCTACCACGTTCATTCCCATGATTATTCCTTCCATTACCATCTCTGCCTCTAACAGTCAAAGCATGCGACACATGAGAGGTATCCAAGTTCTTACGGTTAATCTCTTCCTACAGAAGAGCACTCTCTACATCAAGCAAGTTCAAAATAGTAGCAAGAGCACAAAAGGCAATGTGGAATACATCCCATGACTCACTTAGAGTCCCAAGCAAAAACAATGGAGTAACCTCATCATTAAAGGTAATACCTTGCGAAGTCAAGTTCTTGAGAATAGCATGGAATTGGCTCAAATGAGCAAACATTGTCATATCTCTTTCATGCGCAGGTCCATAAGCTGCTTCAGTCAATACATCTAACTTGCTGGACTTTTCTTATCATAGAGGTTCTTAATTTTATCCCAAAGCTGCCAAGCACTCTGTGCTTCCTCAACCACATTGTAATGCACCTGTTTAGTGAGAGACAAGATGAGGGTGGACTTGCATAACTCATCAAGCTCATCCCATTTGTCATCAGTCATAGTTTCAGGCTACTTGCCATGCATCCTTAGTGGCTTTATCTGCGATTTTTGCACCAATACCTGCTAAACTTGGCTCTTCCAATAGGCATAATTCATACCATCAAGCTTAGTGATGTTGAAGATAGCACTGTCAGTGGAAGAAGAATCCATAATGTAGTCCAAAACAACGCAGACAATTTAAAATTGCTTGATATTTTCTGTTGTAAACAATAAAAAAATACCACCAAAACCAAGGCAAAATGACCACGAATTGATAGCTAATGATGCTGCCCACCAAGTACCATCAAAAGTACATAAAATTAGGATCATTCAGCATGAAAATTCCATATCAGTTCATACATAATTACTTTTTGTAATAAATTATAGCTAGATACAATGAGAGCAAAATGTAGGCAAAATCAATGCACCAAGTCAACCACTGACTGTCAAAGCATAACCAGCATCAAGCAGGCATAAATTAGCATATGACAGTCATACGAACATCAAGCAAATGCCCAAGAATGTCAAACGAATCCATCAGTAAGCCAACACACCCCTTGTGTAGTAGGGTGGCAAAGTGTACACAACACTAGCAAGATCTGACACAAAGAGGTATATGTTCAGGGAGTGTGAAGCCCAAATCAGCCCAAGTACATGTATGTGGACCATGGTATATCAACCATGCAACATCCAAGTGAAAAAGATCTAAGTCTTAGAAGACTCAAAGCTCAATAGCATAAACCACCTGCTCAATGTATGTCAAACATCCAACGATGCTCCCACTAGCACAAAAGCTATATGGATCAATCCAAGAAGCTCAAGAAGGGCATACGAGAGCACTAGTGATAAAAGATCCAAGACCAGACATCAATAAGACATCATGAGCATATAG